>NW_026886479.1:0-7646 GCF_032173495.1 Musca vetustissima | reverse complement strand
TCTAATTTGGACATAATGTACATATTTTTCCTTGCAATTACATGTCAGTGTTCCCTCGAAAGAACTTACTCAGATTTAGAGTCGTCTCCGTACGATTGGACAAATTTATGGAAAATGATTTATAGCAAAATTGATACACACTATTTGGCACACCACACTGTTTAAAATTTAATCTCAGTCTACCCGTTCGAAATACATTGGAAGCTATGGCTGCATCTGCACCAATTTCAACAAAACGAAATAATGTCATTCAAGTCTCAATTATACACATTGTGCTAAATTTCGTGTTATTCCGACAGACATTAGGTGTTTGGTGCACCACTTATACAAACTCGGACGATATTGTGGGTAAGCCGTATCATCATTCTCAAGCGCATTTTTAATTGAATTGGTATGTTAGTTGACTAATAAATGGACCCATTAAGTTATTGTCCACAATAAAACGATCAAAAACACATATTATTCAACAAAAATAATTAATTTATTCTTTATGGTTTCGCCGAATTCAGCAATTTCAAAATTACTGGTGTTGCATAACTATAGACGCTCTTTTACAAAATTAGAAAAATTTATTTTTGAAAACTTCAATAAAATACAATAACTTTTATAATTAATAGGTAGGGCCTCCCTTATTTTGAATAAGTTCAAAAATTTTATCCATCACACTGTTGATCAAAAGTATTCGCAAGTCTTCATCGATTGACCGCCATTCATCGATAATCACTTCTTGGAGGTAAAATACAGTTTGGTATTGGAGGTTTTCTGCATAGACACGATGAGTCAAGATTCCACACATGTTCTCGATCGGATTCTGGTCGGAAATTTTAATATTTTTTCAATTTTAACCATACTTGAGTATGGCGAGATTTTATGAACTCGTGCGTTGTCCTGCTAAAAACGTGTCCTTGATTGTTGGTGCTTTCCCAAAATGGCAATAATTTGTCTTCCCAGACTTGAACGTACTCCATTGAATTCATCCGACAACATGGAAATGTCAAATAAAGCATTCCGTGTTGTCGGATGAATTCAATGGAGTACGTTCAAGTCTTGGAAGACAAATTATTGCCAATTTGGGAAAGCAGCAACAATCAAGGACACGTTTTTGCAGGACAACGCACCAGTTCATAAAAGTCGCCATACTCAAGTATGTATTAAAATTTCCGACCAGAATCTGATCAGGAACATGTGTGGAATCTTGACTCGACGTGTCTTTGCAGAAAACCGCCAATACCAAACTGTATTTTACCTCCAAGAAGAGATGTTCGATGAATGACGGTTAATCGATGAAGACTTGCGAAAAATTTTGATCAGCAGTGTGATGGATAAAAATTTTGAACTTATTCAGAATAAGGGAGGCCCTATCCATTATTTATAAGAGTTATTTTATTTTTTTTTAAGTTTTAAAAAATAAATTTATCTAATTTTGTAAAAGTGCGTCTATAGTTATGCAACACCAGTAATTTTGAAAGTGCAGAATTCGGCGAAACCATAAAGAATAAATTAATTATTTTTATTGAATAATATGTATTTTTCATCGTTTTATGGTAAACCATAACTTAATGTGTTCAATTTATTTGTCAACTAACATACCAATTGAATTAAAGGTGCGTCTATAGTTATGATACGCAGTGTATATGGGAGCTATATCGAAATCTGAACCAATGTTTCCCAATTTCAATTGTGTTCGTCCCTGGGCCAAATACATGAGCTGTGCCAAATTTCATCCAATTCGGATTATAAATGCAACCTGTACTTTGTTTACGATTTAGCATGTACAGACAAACGGACGGACGTGCATAAATCGATTTAGAAAGCTATTCTATGCATATTCTCAAAAGTGATTCTATGCATATTCTCCTTTAACCTGTTACAAACATATGCACAAAGACATAATACCCTGTACCACAGTGTGGTGAAGGGTATAAAAAGGGCTTATGTCCGGGAGATCAGGAGAGACACCATAAGAATACTGACATTTATTTTCAAGGACAAAACCAATATAATCGTGGTCCAATATTAAAAATTTCCGTTGGAATATTTCCTATCCAATAAGAAACATTTTGGTAGGAAGATTTACCATATATATGAATCCAAAATACCAAACTGCAATTAATTCGTGACCATATTCTCCAAAATACCCTAATTTTAGAGGTACCGTTATATGAGGGCTATCCTGTAAAATAGACCTACATTTGTAATTTTTTGTAGGAGGATATATTACCCAATTAGAACTCAAAGGTACTAAATTAAAAAAATACCAAATATTTATATTTACCCTTAAAAAGTATTGTAGGAAAATTTATTACACAATGACATCCCAAAGTACCAAATTACAGCAAATTCCGCAAATAAAACGTTTAATATATAATATTATTGGCAAATTAAACGTGTCCTTCTGAAGAAAAATCCCTTTCATTCATTCGAGAAACACACACACACGCATATTCAAATTTTAACCACATTTCGGAAAATCTAAATTTTCCATTGAAAATATTGACAAAGTTCAAAAAACCACTAAAGTTAATTGCACTTTCACATCGTCGCACAAACTTTTCCATAACTTGATTGCACAGTGAACGTAATAAGCTCTGATATAGCAATTACGAAGCACAAAAAAGGACCTTGAAAGTTTCAATATTGGAGAGAAAAAGAAGAGAACCCTGACAGCACAGCAATATAACCCTAAATTAACTATCAAATATGTATGCAAGTGTGTGTGTGTACAACATTTATGGAATACAAATATTTAATAGATTGGGTAAATGACATAAAATGATAACGTTGTAACATAAATGCTGGATGGTGCGGAATTAAGGTGTCAAAAATTACAGAATCAAACAAGTTAATTTAGTTTTTTTTTTTTAATTTAATTCGAATCAGTACTAATTGAAGAATGTCCCTACAAAATTTCAAGTGAAAATCTCAAAAACTATTGAAGATATAGACGATTTATTGTTTCAGCATCAAGTGATGGCAAGAGTGATTCTCGATTACGAATGGCGGGCACGATAACTCAAAAACTAATAATCCAATCAGTTCCAAATTTTGACACGTTGCTCGGTAATAATCTTCCTTATTTTTTTAACTTAATTTGTGGTCAAAAATAGGCGAATTTCCAAAAACAAAAACCAGTAAGGAAAGTAGTAAAGTCGGACTGTATACGCTTCACCACTTTGGGTATATTCTACATCTGTATCCTAACAGACGTAGCTTGTTTGTTATATATCTATATCAGAACCGATTTCAGGGCAACTTGCCAGAGACTAATTTATATTACTTCAGTACGTTCCGTCAATTGGCCTAGCAACATCATTCTAGACTTAATTCAGTACCCTATACCGAAATTCGTGCAAATCGAAACATATAGAGCGACTTTTGGGTACCAATTACATAAAATCGGACGAAAATATATATGGGAGCTACATCTAAATCTGAATCGATTTTCACGAAAATTACCACACGTCATTCTAGACTTAATTCAGTACGCTATGCCACATTTCGTGCAAATCGAAATATATATAAGGACTTTGGTACACAATTTACCTTAAATCGGGCAAAACTATATATGGGAGCTATATCTAAATTTGAACCGATTTTCACGAAACTTTGGCATAGCGTACTGAATTAAGTCTAAAATGATGTGTGCATACATCATTTTAGACTTAATTCAGTACGCTATGCCAAATTTCGTGCAAATCGAAAGATATATAGGGACTATGGTACACCATTTACCTTAAATCGGACGATTTTCACAATTTCAATAGGGTTCGTCCTTGGGCCAAATAAATGAGCTATGCCAAACTTCATCCAATTCGAATTTGGCAAAATTTACAAATGTATCCTTTATTAACTTCAATAAAAAATTGTGCTAAATTCCATTTGAAATTTTCCATGTGCCTGTCTAATATTTATACCAAACAATTCAACTAACATTGCCCTGAATGTCAATAGACGAGTACATGTGGACAAACTAATTTCGGTATTGTGTTTCCATTGTGTTCACAGAGACAAGCCAGCAAGCATTACACTTTATATTGGGATTGAAAATATCCAAAGTTTTTTAAAAAACATTCAAAAAAAAAAAAAAACAAACAAAAAAAACAAGTGAAAAAGCGTTAAGTTCGGCCGGGCCGAACTTTGGACACCCTCCACCATAGTTATACTGACAGATACATGCAATGAAAATATAGGGAACATACCAAAAAGTGGGCACATAATACCGATTTATGTAAACCATTATGTACATTAAATACAAACTTCGGCAATTTTTAATGGGGATTTTTCCTAAAATCTGTATGATCCAAAAAGTGGACTGATATTTATAACGCATTGTAGAGTATGAAATCATCAAACTACTGTAATTTAGATTACAAAGTTATATGAGGCTATGCATAAAGAGGGACCAATATTGATTACATAGTGTAGGAAATAGTGAATATTTGGGGATATCATCATATGAGGGCTATGCCTAATTAATGACCGGTATATGCCAATTTTGAACCAAATATTTTAATTGTTTATCTCAATTCTTTCCTTCAGGAGGTATCACGATATTGAGGATATGCCTAAATGTCTGCCGATATATTTCATTATCATCATGTTTGAGTTCTTTTTTTATCACAATATCTTTAGAAGGCGGAATGCTTACAACAGATGGCTAAATAGTCTTTGTAGGGTAAAAATTGACTATTCCCCGTAACGACTAACCAACCGCAACACACGGAACAAATCAGTAAACTATTTTAATATAATACCTATTATTATATTAAAATAGTTTTAATATAATACCTATTATTAGTTTAAGATATCACCTAAAAAGCGGTGAATATTAATAATTTTTGGTGGAGAGATTTGTTACCATATACGATTACAAACTACCAAATTTCAGCGAATTCGGTTGAAAAACGCGCTCAAGAACCTCAAAATATCGAAAATTGGGGGTACCCTTATATGGGGGCTACCCAAAAAAATTGACCTATATTTATAATTTTTTGTGAAGAGATTTGCTACCCAATAAGAACTCAAATTACTAAATTACAGTCAATTAGGTGAAAAAATCCGGTCAAAACCCCCAAAAACTGGAAATTGGGAGGTACCCTTATATGGGGCCTACCAGAAAAAGTGGTCCTATATTTAAAATTTTTAGAGGGGAAATTTGGTACCCAATAAAAGCCCCATGTACCAAATTTCAGCGAATTCGGTTGAAAACCGCGCTCAAGATCCCTAAAATACCGAATATTGGGGGGTACCCTTATATGGGGGCTACCCGAAAAAATTGACCTATATTTATAATTTTTACTACAAAGATTTGCTACCCAATAAGAACTCAAAGTACCGAATTTCAGCCAATTCGGTGAAAAAATACGGTCAGAACCCCCCAAAAACTGGATATGGGGAGGTACCCTTATATGGGGGCTACCAGAAAAAAGTGGACCTATATATAATTTTTAGTAGGGACATTTGGTACCCAATAAGAACCCAATGTACCAAATTTCAGCGAATTCGGTTGAAAAACGCGCTCAAGAACCTCAAAATACCGAAAATTAGGAGGTACCGTTATATGGGGGCTACCAGAAAAAGTGGACCTACACAAATAATTTTTTGTGGAGGCATTTAGTACAAAATAAGAACCCAATGTAAAAAAATTTCAGCGAATTCGGTTGAAAAACACGCTTAAGAACTTCAAAATACCGAAAAATGGGAGGTACCCTCATATGGGAGCTATGCCTAAACGTGGACCGATATAGCCCATCATCGAACTTGACCTGTCTGCAGACAAATGACGACTCTGTGCAAAATTTTGGGGCTCTATGTCAATTCGTTTAGACGCTAGAGTGATTACAACAGATAGACGGACAGACGGACATGCTTAGATCGTCATAGAATTTTACGCTGATCAAGAATATATATACTTTATAGGGTCGGAAATGATTATTTTGATGCGTTACAAACGGAAAAAAAACTAATATACCCTCCATACTATGGTGGAGGGTATAAAAAAAAGAACAAAAATTTCTTGGGTACGCTTAAAACCAAAAACGTACTAATGTCAATAGCAAGAAATGCCAAACAACAGCTTTAACAAAAGCAAAAAGTTCAGTGAAGTCCTTCAACAAAATAAAGAGAAAAAGAATCAAGAAGGGAAATTCCGAACGAAAAATATGTAATAGAACTTTCACCAATAATGCACGTTTTCTATTTGGTGTAGTGTTTCTTTGGGAAGGCAAATTGTTGACAGAGTGCATGTGATTTTGGAAGTTAAATTGACATTTTTGACTAAAAAAAATATTTCACAAATTATATCTTAATTAATATAAGTTTTTATGAGTAAGGAAAAATAGTGAAGATATACAACTAAAAAATCTCATTCCATTATAGGGGTTTTATGATTTAAAAAAATCATCATTTTCGCAAGTATAGATATATAGATTTATCGTAGAATACAACGACATCTTTGAATAATATATAAAAGATGAAGAATAGGGGTGCACAATGAGCGGAGCCAGAATGGCGATATATAAAAAATCTCATTCCATTATAGGGGTTTTATGATTAAAAAATCATCATTTTGGTAAAATACTTAAGATGGGAGGAGGACATACCATGATGATTTTTATCTTCTTAGAAAACGAGATAACATTTACAGACAACTAAGTTTTGGCTAAGAACATTAGCATACGGAATACGAGCAAGGCCTTTATATGGGGGATACGTACATCAATATTATGGCCAATATTAAAATGATAAATGTTCTCCGAACGTTATTCTAGGTTAAATATGGTACAGTGTGCACAAATTCGTGCTAATTGGACAAACTTCTGTTATTTGGTACACCACTTGAATGAAATGTGAAGAAACGTAAGCTCCTCGGTACACCATTTGCATAACATCGGACAAAAATATATGTGGGAGCTATACCTATTTCACCAAAACTTAACACATGTCACTCTAGGGTCAGTTAAATAGGATCAACGGTACACCATGCACATGAAATTACACGAAAATATATATGGGATCTATATCTAAACCGGAAACGATTTCAAAAAAAAACTTCACTTACTTAAACCTGCTCCAATTTCAATAAGCGGTGCAAAAGCGGTGCATTGTCATAAAACCGGACGAAACTATATATGAGAGCAATATCTAAATCTCAACCGATTTCAACGAAACTTCGCAGACATCAACATGGACCGAACGCTGTACAACATTTTGTCTCAATCGGACAGAACTTGGCAAATTGGTGAACCACTTACATACAAAAATGCAACCAGTATTTTTCTCATAAAAATACATGGACGGACGGACAGAGGGACATTTAAAAATCGCCGCAGAAAGTGATTGTATTCATATTCTCAAAATGATTCTCGATTCCTCTTGTCTGTTACAAAGATATGCACAAAGACCTGTACCACAGTGTGGTGTAGGGTGTAAATAGACATAGCATCTATGGAGGACCATTGACATGGAATCAGGCAAAGTTAACTGCATGAAGTACGTAGATATTTGAACTAAGTTAAAACAACCCATCCAACTGATATTTATGAAAAATTTAATGTCAATTATCGAGCAAAATATGTATAAGATCAATATATAAATGGACATATTTGAGCAACCGTGACATTCACCGCACATGGAGGTGGGCAATT
>NW_026886478.1:0-7730 GCF_032173495.1 Musca vetustissima | reverse complement strand
CCAGGAAATTAATAAAACTAAAAAATCCTAGTATTGTTATGTCCTGAGCAATTGTGCTTTGAGGGCGTCACATGATTTTTGTTGATATTTCGGATCAATAGTTTGCATGTTAACGGCACGATATATTGGGATTCAGTATATGTATGGCACCGCTGAAAAGTGCCTTTATTAAATACCAAGTATTGAATTTATCTTTTTGCGAAGCAAATTCAGGGACTGGGAGATATTTTGCTACATTTGCTTTTTCTAATGTAGTAAAATTACCGAACAATATTCAAAATGTGTAAACACCTATAAAAATTTTGATTCGGCTGGCCTTTTATTTCCTCCACCATGTGCATTCAAAACTCCTTAAATCGTTTGGGTAGTAGATTGTTCATGCTCTGAAAAAAAATGTTCCAAATTTCAGACACTCAGTTTGGAAACTTGGGATAGGAACTTCAACATACTGAAAATAAAACGGGCATGTGCATGTGGGTTATTATAAAAAATAACCTAAATTTAATTAATTCTTGAAAGACGTTTGTATTCACTAGGAATCTAATACTGTTATAAGAGAGCTATACCAAAATGTACACCGTTTGTGTAAATTTTTGGTAGGAAAATTAACACCACATAAAAACATGAAAAAACCATAAAAGACAATTTGGTAGAAATAACCCCCAAATACCATTATATAAGTCATTCTGATAGAAATCTTGGCTGTTCTGGAAAGTTTTAAAAACATATTAGATGATATGTTCTACCATGTTTAAGGGCACAAAGTCAAAAAATAATACCTCTCAACAATATTATATTTTTGAAACAAATCAAATCCAAACCTTAAAATAAATCAATATAAAAAACCAGTAAGAAATGTTCAAAAGTCGGACGGCGCCGACTATACCCTTCACCACTTTGCGTACATAGAATGTGTATAATGTCCTGTAAATAGAACAGACATAGCATCTATGTAGCACCACTAAAATGAAATCGGACGAAATTAAATTTAGACATTTTTAATTGTATGAAAAATTAAATATCAATCGGACCGACTTAGGTTATTTAGTGTACCATTCGTATTATGTATGAGAGCAAATGTGGCATCCGCCATTTGGTATCTTGCGGCACAGTGCGCTATGATACGTAGTGCACAAATTAGTCCCAATCAGACAAATTTTAGTTTTTTGTACTACATTTAGATTAAATCGGATGAAATTATATGGAACCTGAACCGATTTAAAGCCAATACGCTTAGCAATATTTTATGCTGGGCGAAGAAACCAAAACTCTATTTGCGTAAAATCGGACGACCGTTCGATTTTAATAATATCAAATGAAAAAGCGTTAAGTTCGGCCGGGCCGAACTTTGGATACCCTCCACCATGAAAATATAGGGAACATACCAAAAAGTGGACCTATACCGACATTTCTAAACAGGGATTATGTAAACCATAATACAAATTTCAAAAATTTTTAATGGATAATTATATCCTAAACCTTATGGCTAATGAGGGTGTATACCCAAGGTCCAAAGACCAAATTCGCTTCAAAAAATTATAGTTTTCATCCAAACTTTGTCCATTTTATTATTTTTTCCAAACTTAGCTCAAATTTAAAGATGGGGAATATCGTTCCACTCCTTCTGGAACTTCCATACAGGGGATATGTCTACATGAGGCTATCGTTCATTATCGAACCTTACGTTACGTTTTTTACATGCTATCCTCCGCAGGAGAAATGATTACAACAGAGTCTTAGAACCAAACTCAAAACGCTGAACAATCAGAAACCAGTAAGGAAAGTAGTAAAGTCGGACTGGGCCGACTATATGACACCCTTCACCACTTTGGGGATATTCTACATATGTATCATAACAGACGTCGCCTTTTCTAAGGAACACTGACATGAAATTTAACGAAATTAAATATGCGATCTTTATCTATAAGTAAACCGACTAACATCAATTCCAACACATGCTATTGTGCAACCTATTCTAAATTTTGTAAATAGATAGGCACCCATTGATTATTTGGTGTACAGTCAACATGAATAGGTCGAAATTATATACGGAAGCTAATCTCAACCGATTTCAAGGAAACTTGCTAGATATTAATTTTTATTAATTTCTGAACGTTTTGTCATTCGGCCTAGGTATGGGCCTTTAGTGTACCATTTACTTAAAATAGGACGAAAATATATATAGAAGGTATATGTAAATCTGAACCAATTTCAAGAAAACTTGACACACGAAAGGTTATAGTAACAAAATGTACAAAATTGTGTACCGATCGGCCAATCTTTGGGTCTTTAGTGCAGAATTTAAATTAAATCGGTCGAAAATATATA
This sequence comes from Musca vetustissima, assembly GCF_032173495.1. Lineage (NCBI taxonomy): Eukaryota > Metazoa > Arthropoda > Insecta > Diptera > Muscidae > Musca > Musca vetustissima. The sequence goes on along the minus strand of NW_026886478.1, from coordinate 5,402 downwards.
TTGAAGTTATATCTAAATCTGAACCGATTTTCACCAAACTTAGCACACATCATTCTGTACCTAATTCAGTACATTATGCCAAATTTCGTGCAAAACGAAAGATAAATAGGGACTTTGGTGCACCATATTCTTTAAATCGGACGAAAATATATATGAGATCTATATCTAAATCTGAACCGATTTTCTCGAAACTTGGCACACATCATTCTGGACCTAATTTAGTACTCTATGCCAAATTTTGTGCAAATCGAAAGATATATAGGAACTTTGGTACACCATTTACCTTAAATCGGACGAAAATATATATGGGAGATATATCTAAATCTGAACCGATTTTTCCCATTTTCAATAGGGTCGTCCTTGCGCCAATTAAGTGACCTGCGCCAAATTTCATCCAAATCGGATCATAAATGCGACCTGTACTTTGTTAACAAAAATACATCGACGGACGGACAGACTGACGGACGAACGGACGGACATGCATAAATCGACTCAGAAAATGATTCTATGCATATTCTCAAACGGAACCATGGGTCTATCTCGATTATTTTTGTCTGTTACAAACATATGCACAAATACTTAATACCCTGTACCACACTGTGGTGACGGGTATAAAAAGGGGGTTATACCCCAAAAAGGGGGCGAATATTAATAATTTTTGGTAGGGAGATTTGTTGCCATTTATGACTACAAAATACCAAATTGCAGCAAATTCGGTTAAAAAACCCCAAAATACCGAAAATTGGGGGTATCCTTATATGGGGGCTATCCCAAAAAATATTCATAATTTTCTTGTGGGGAGAATTGGTACCTATTAAGAACTCAAAATAATAAATTACAGCTAATTCGGTGGAAAAATACGATCAAAACCCCCTAAATACTGAAAAATAGGAGGCACCGTTATATGGGGACTACCACAAAAAGTGGACCTATATTAATAATATTTTGGAACTCAATGTAGCAAATTTTAGCGAATTCGGTTGAAAAACGCTCTCAAGAACCCCAAAATACCGAAAATTGAGGGGTAGCGTTATATGGGGGGTACCAGAAAAAATTTACCTATATTTATAATTTTTAGTAGGGAGATTTGGTACCCAATAAGAACTCAAAGTACCAAATTACAGCCAATTCGGTCGAAAAATGCGACCAAAACACCCAAAATACCGAATATGGGGGCTACCCGAAAAAATTAACCTATATTTATAAAATACCAAATTTCAGCGAATTCGTTTGAAAAACGTGCTCAAGAACCCCAAAATACCGACATTTGGTGGGTACCCTTATATGGGGGCTACCAGAAAAAATGGACATATATTTATAATTTTTGGTGGAGATATTTGGCACCCAATAAGAACCAAATGTACCAAATTTCAGCGAATTCGGTCGAAAAACGCGCTCAAGAACCCCAAAGTATCGAAAATTGGGGGGTACCCTTATACGGGAGCTATGCTTAATCGTGGACCGATATATCAAATCTTCGAACCTGCCTGCAGACAAAAGACGTGCAAAATTTTACAAAGGGAAAAACAAAATTAATATACCCTCCATACTATGGTGGAGGGTATACAAATTGGTAATAATAAAAATTGGTGTCTAGGGAGGACTGTGAAAATAGACTACTAGAGTGTTTTGCATGGAGAGAATAGGACTTCCATGAGAGAGGTATTATGAAGTTACCTCTAAAATGGCAACAAATCATACAACAAAACGGTGCATATTTGACCCAAATCGGACATTTCGAAGCATGTTAAATAAAGTCCTACAGTTCATATAAAAATAATGGATTTCTTTTTCCCCAACCTAATATATATGGCTAGCTATATCTAAATCTAAACGAAAGTTGAACCAATCTCAACGCAAAACTTTACTGTATATGGCACAAACGTAGGCTCTTCGCTGTGCAAGATTGTGTCTCAATCGGATAAAACAGTGGGATATTGGTGCATCATATATATATATATATATATATATAATGTGGAGAAATCATAAATGAAATCTATATATAAATCTAAACCGATTCCAATTCAGTACGTTGTGCAAAATGTTTTCTCAGTTGGCCAAACACTGACAGGATGGCGCTGCATTTATATACCATCGGATGAAGAAGATATATATATATATATATATATATATATTTGGGAGCGATATCTAAATCTGAATCGATTGCAATAAAACTTCACGGACGTCAGGCAGTAGTAATCGGACGAAACCAAATATGGGAGCCATATCCAAATCTGAACCGATTTCAACAAAGCTTTGCATACATCAATTTAGAACCATTTCAGTACGCTGTGCAAAACTTTGTCTCCATCGGACAAATATTGGGAGTTAGATGAACCACTCGCATAAATTCGGTCGAAAATATATACATGTGATCTATACCGATATTCTCAAATTTTGGTAGGGTTCCTCATTGGACCTGTGCTAAATTTCATTCAAATCGGATCATAAATGCGACCTGTAGTTTATTAGAAAAAATACATGGACGGGCAGACGAATATTAATTAATCGACTTAGAATCTGATTCTATGCATATTCTCAGAAGGAGCCATGGGTATATCTCGATTTAATTTTCCTGTTACAAACATATGCACAAATACATAATACCCTGTATTAGAGGGTAGTGAAGGGTATAAAAATGGTATTAAACCTCTTTCAAAATAAACGACTCATGAAAACGACACTGAAAATTGGACCAATATTCATTATTCTTTGTTGAAACATTCATTATATCAAAATTTGAGTGTGGGGGCTATCCTAAAAGTAGACAAAAATGGATAGTTATTAGTGGGAATATATACTACTCAAATGAGAAGCCAAAATAGCAAATTACATCCACATATTTTTGATAAGTTTGCCCAAAAGCATCACAATTATTTTGGAGCTACACTGAAACATGAACAAGTATGCGAGATATTCTACAAAATAAGAATACCTAATATCAAATTGGAAACAAAATTACGAATATTGAGGTACCAATACATGGGAGCTACCCCAGTGGATAAACAACCAATGGACTCAAATGGTTTTTATATTAAACGTGTTTTCTTATAGTCCCCATAAACGGATCACGAGTTCGTATATTTACCCAAAAGCTGAGTAACAACTATTTAACGGCCGAACCGTAATGTGGTTCGGATAATAATATTTGACATAATAAAATTTGACACAAATCGTTCATATGTTTTACCAGAATTTTCGGTATAGGAAATGTAATCTACATGTGATGGGAATACACGTCAAGTGGTTCGGCTGTTAAAGAGTTTTAACCCAAAATGTGCTTAAATACCCAAAATCGGGACCGATATATAGGCGCTAATAGAAAATGTAGACAAATCTTTGCATGTATATTTGGTACCCATAGATAACTCTCTGTGCCAAATTGCACCCAATTTGATTGGAAAATAGCAAACATATATGGAGATACGGTTACATGGGGGCTATATCAAAACATGGACCCATAGAACCGATCGAATAAATATTCTATTATTTTTTATTTCTGCTAAATTTTAGTGACTTTCATTGAAATAACCTCTATTATTCTTTGGCCCACGTAAAACTTCGTGATTTTCCGGTCTCAGAACCACAACAATTAAAAATACATTAAAATACGTGGTTTTTACCCGCCACTATGTGGTGGTTTGTAAACATGGAACTATATTAAATATTTTTTTTATCAAACCGGAATACCGAAATCTAGAATAACAACCAGTAAGGAAAGTAGTAAAGTCGGACGGAGCCGACTATATGATACCCTTCACCACTTTGGATATATACAACAGAAGAATCCTAACCGAAGTCGCATTTTTAAAGGACTAGCAACATGAAATTGGATCCATAAACATGTCATTCTGTAACCTATACTAATATTTTCATTTGGTCAGATATAGAAGCTATATCTAAATCTGAACCTATCTAGAATGATGTGTGTTAAATTTCCTAACACACATCATTCTAGACCTAATTCATTACGCTGTGCCAAATTTCGTGCACATCGGAAGATATTAAGGGACTTTGGTGCACCATTTACGTTAAATCGGACGGAACTATATATGCGAGCTATATCTAAATCTGAACCGATTTTCACGAAACTTAGCACATATCATTCTAGGCAAAATTCATTACGCCGTGCAAAATTTCGTGCAAATCGAAAGATACATAAGGGCTTTGGTGCACCATTTACATTAAATCGGACGAAAATATATATTGGAGCTATATCTAAATTTGAACCAATTTCAATAGGGTTCGTCCTTGGGCCAAATAAGTGACCTATGCCAAATTTCATCCAAATCGGATCATAAATGCAACCTGTACTTTGTTCACAAAAATACATGGACGGACAGGCAGACGGACATGCGTAAATCGACTCAGAAAGTGATTCTATATATATTCTCAAAAGGAACCATGTGTCTAATTCGTTTCCTTTTGCCTGTTACATACATATGCACAAAGACATAATGCCCTGTACCACAGTGTGGTGAAGGGTATAAAAATCAACATACAACTATTTTGGTTGGGAATGCATTAAAATAACTAAATTTAGATTGGTCGAAAAAGTTGTTTGGTTCTGTCAAAAAACTGAAACTATATCGACGCGGTCCATCATTTACTTGTTTGAGAATGTAATTATAATTACTACTGAAATATGTTAATTGCATAAGAACAAAATTGTAACATACAAATTGCATAATTATGGCGGGATATATTCCTATAAAACCAAAATAATTTTCCACATTCCGTCCCTTATGAAAAATTGCAATAATAATTTTAAGCAAATGATATTATCATTGAAATTTTTAAAATAAATACATACTTTCCCTGTGCAAATGGTTTATGGCAAAAAATATCCAATTGATGATGACCACTAAATAATTTCATTCATTCATTCAATTCCATTGTGAATTTTAATGTACCAGTCATATTATGCTGATAATTTCAATGACTCACATGAGGTTGCTCCGTTTCCCTTTCATTTTATTTATGAAATATCATCCCGACACACACATTCCATATTCCTTCTATAAAATGTTTTATGATCCATTTATAATGTGTTTTTGGAAAAAACCTCAATTTCCATGATAATCATTTATGGGTCGGTTAGTCCCAACAACTCTCTTGATATCAAAAGTGTATTTTGTTAATATAAAATATATCAATAGCATTTATTATCTGTGTTTTGTATGAGTGCGCGTGTGTGTTTTTATGCATGTGTTGGCATCTATGTGTGCTGTGAAATTTATGCAATCAATTTCCCAAGTACACATGAACATGCTCACATACCTATGTACGCACACACTTAAATCGATGTTAAGTATTTTTGAATTTATTATCCTTTTTCATTATTGCTAAACGATATACCTTGATGGGAGTGGTTAGCATTCGTATCGATATAGATATTAATG
>NW_026886477.1:0-75748 GCF_032173495.1 Musca vetustissima | reverse complement strand
TTCAAAATTCTCCTTCTAGATCCTCAGCACGCTGTCTGTATCTGTCACCAGGTTTCTTTCTTCATCTCTACAAGAGGATGTGCCTGCACCAAAGCCTTCGGTGTTTTACCCGTTGGTAGAATTTTCGGACTTCATTCTGACTCCTGTACATCTTGATTTGCTCACGCTCACGTTTTTCTTGTTCTTTCTTCTTTTTTCTGAAAATACGTTTCTCCTCTCTCCTTTTTTCCCGATAATTCTCCATCGCATTACGTGTTGCTACTATTCGCAGGGTTGCCCTGTACGCTGTGTTTTTCATATCAGTAGCATTACGACACTCCTGATCGTACCACAGATTTATTGATGGTGGTCTTTGGTACTCAAGTGTTGCTTTTGCTACAGATTGTAGGTAGTGCGCACTTCTCTGCCACTGTGCTGTTATATTATTATCGAAAGCACCCCTTTCGTCAAGCAGTTGGGTAAGTTGAGCGGAGTAGGCTTCTGCTATCTGTTATGTTTGCAGCTTTTCGACGTCAAATTTCCGTGTTACATTAGATCGCACCTTTGCTGCTACATTAAGACGGGTGCGTACCTTGGCTACCACAAAGTAATGGTCCGAATCGATATTCGCTCCTCGGATCCATCGGACGTCTAAAACACTGGATGAATGCCTTCCGTTTATCACAACATGATCGATTTGATTTCTCGTTGTTCGATCGGGAGAAATCCAAGTGACCTTGTGTATATCGAGATGCTTGAATGTGGTGCTGTTAACTACCATGTTTTTTGTTGCCGCGAAGTCAATCAACCTCATGCCGTTGTCTGATGTTTCTTCACGGAGGCTGATTTTTCCGACGGTGGGGTTAATGATATTTTCCCTTCCGATTTTTGCATTAAAATCTCCTAGCAGAGTTTTAATGTCATGGTCAGGACAACGATCACATGTTCTTTCTAGGCGCTAGTAAAATATGTCTTTGGTCTGTTCATCTTTATCTTCGGTCGGAGCAGGGGCGCAAATGAGACGCTTTTATACGGATTATAGCAATTCGCTCATCTACTGGAGTGAATCTGGAGACGAGGTCTTTTATTCTCCTGTTAACCATAAATCCGCAGCCAAATACACCTCTCGTTTCATGGCAGCTATAATACAGGGCGTAATCATCTGTTTTACTTACACCTGTCCCATTCCATCACATTTGCTGTAAGTCAATAATATCGGAGTACTTCTTGAGTACATGCGCCGAAGCGAAAACTTCGCCTGTTCTGTACAACGTGTGCACATTCCAAGTGCAGATTCGCAGATCGTGGTCCTTTATACGTTTGCCGGGTGGTCGTCAACATTAGGTGGGTTTGGTTTTCTTTTTCTTTGCTTTTTCATAGTAAGAGGGGGTTTCCGAATGTGGGCAACAAACCCGACGCCTCAACCCATTTTTATAGTTCTTATGGGAGAACTCGAGGCAAATATTAGCTCACTATTTCAACGGTTGATGAAAACAGCTACACCAGCTGGCACCTCGGGGATGTCAGTGTCCACAATGGAGATGAAAAAAGGGCCAAGATAAGCCTGGACTTCACCATCTTAAAGCCAATCAGAGCCGTTGCTTGGTATCTATCACTATCACCTACGCCACCCATTAAGGGGACCCCCCCATTCTCGGGGTCAAAATTTTTGTTGACTTAATTCCAATCTACACTAATTCAAGAATGTCCCTGCAAAATTTCAAGTAAAAATCTCAAGAACTCTTGAAGATATAGCCGATTTATTGTGTCAGCATCAAGTGACGGCTGAAGGGCTTCTCAAACTTTAAACGCGTTTTTCTCTAAACATTTTTTTGCGAATGGCGGGCACGATAACTCAAAAACTAATAACCCAATCGATTTCAAATTTTTACACGTTTCTCTGTGAGTGTATAGCTATCGTATGAACTAGGATAAAGCCAATCGGTGAAGATCTTCCTTATTTTTTAACTTGGTTTTTGGTAAAAAATCATTTCCAAAAATATTTCTTCAAAGTTCCGCCATTTTGTTAATTTTAGAGCGAAGTCAATAATCCTAGTTCATACGAGAGCCAGACATGTACTCTTTCTAACTCCTTTGGAATTTGCGGATTCCGATGTTCCAGTGAGGAGTTATCATGCCCGCCATCAAAAATAAGGGCTTTTCTTTGATCACAAAAAACAACAACAAAAATTTTTTGTAAATTATTTTTCTTCTTTTTTAAATCTTCAAATATATATGTGCGAAGTTACAAACCTTAACAAGCATTGGTATTCATTTACCAGCCCATTTAAAATCTTAAAAATAAAAAATCGAGAATGGGGGGGGTTCCTTTAAAACAATATATTTTTAAAAGATCCATGCCTCTTTAAGATCATTAAAAAAATACTTTTAAAAAGTCTACGCCTCTTAGGCGTGATCTTAGCCTAAGGGTGGATGTTAAAAATATTCTTTTAAGAAATCCACGCCTATGGGTGGGTGTTAAAAATATTTTTTTAAAAAACCACGCCTATGGGTGAATGTTAAAAATATACTTTTAAGAAATCCACGCCTATGAGTGGGTGGATGTTAAAAAATATATATTAAAATTAAAGGCACATTGGTAGATTTTAAAACAAATATTTTTCGTAAAAAATTAAAGCATCTTGTTAAGATTTTTTCTTTTCTTCTGTAGACCAGTGTTAATTAAAAATGGCTTTATTTATTTTTTATAATAAAAATAAAACAGTTCGAAATGCCAAACCAATTGGACCGACCACTAATCAGAAAATCCGGCAATAAAAATCAAAGTGAAAGCGACAAGGTTGCTATTCTATAAATAAAACAATAATTTATAACTTATATCCGATGAAACCGAAAAAAAACACAACTACAACAAACCACAAACATTTTCAAACAAAATAAACCACAAAATCGAATATAACATTTTAATTAAATAACATTTTAATTAATATTCGTGTTTATAAAGACATTAATCTATTGACTCCCCTCTCCACCTCCCAAAGAAACTCATTAATAAATTTACATGCATATATAAATTTCAAATAGTTATTAACAATTAAAATTTAGATTTAAAATGCAGCTCATCATCAGCGTTGTCAATAGGCCGATTTGAACAACAACAACAAAACCGTAGAAAAAGAAATTAGTTTCTCTCAAAATATAAGGCCTATAAGGGTTACCCTGTAACCAGAAAGTTATTTAAAACAAAAGTAGAAAATCAGTAGTTAAACGCACCCATGGCAGCAAACTACAACAACAACACTTCACTTCTCAAAATAACAACATTAACGGCCATAACGACAAACATCGACATTCATGTAAACTAAAACAAAATGAGACACAGAAGACGGAACCCCGAAAGAAGCCTACCGGCAACAGCAGCAGAAGCACCACCACCAAGAAAACCGAAATCAATAAAACTTTCTAAAAGTGTAAAATAATCATAAAAATTTCTGTAGTCAGCGCCAGCTGGCCAGTTAGTCAAACAGCCAGTCGGTCGGAGTCCATCATTCAGCTGTTGTTAAAGGAATCATTTCAAATCATTAGCACGAAAGCATGCTAAAGCCGTACGCTTGTAAGGGAGTGCAGTAGGTGCGGGCTTTCAAAAAAAAAAGTTCAAGTCATAATGAGTAGGGCTCCAAACAAATGAGCTAAATAGAATCGAAGACATATACATATGTTCGGTCTGCAGGTCATCTCTCTCAAGAATACTTCTTGTAAGTAATTTACCCAAAGAAGGCCTGTAACACGCCTAAATATATCCCAGGAGTAGGAGCCAAATTTCAAAACACTGCTTTCTACACCGATTGAGACATCTGCAAAACATGTTTGGGGGCCGGAGCACTCCAGGCCTTTCGCTGGCTGCGTCGTCGGTGACCTTAATTACTGAAACTATATTCTTTTTCAAATAATCATTTGGAAAAAAACTTTAAGCTTTTCTAAAAGTTCTTTAAACAATTTCCCTCAAGCTATATCGCTCACGTTGAATAAGTTCGAACAGTATTATCCAATAATGCAGTCAGCTAGTTAGCCAATTGTTAGCTATGTATGTATGAGTTACCAAACCTAGCGCTGTGAATCGGTCAATATTTATGCTGCGTGAAGGAAGTCTTAAAAGGTTTTTTTCTTTTGGAGTGCTTGACAAATATTATTTTTGGGATGGGTTATTGGTTTTTTGTTGTTGTAAAATATTTTCCCAAAAAAAAGAAAAAAAAACGAAAAAAAATTATGTTTCGAAATTAAGCATGTTTACCAATGTGCATATGAACATAAGTACATAAACACTTATGGGAACATATAGTGTATATGTGTGTGCACATATACGCGTGCATAACTGTTTTTGGTTGATTGCACTTGTTAAACTACAGAATTAGGGTCTGAATGCACTTGAAATGTGAAACAATGCAGGGTAGAATTTAAAAATGTGTGTGAGAACTTCTTTTTTTTTCAAGTACTATATAAGGCGTAGATTTTTTTTAAATATTTTTATGTGAGGTGACATAGGCGATTATAGATACCAAGCAACTGATCTGATTGGCTTTAACATGGCATTGTCCAGGCTTATGTTGGTCCCTCTTTCATCTCAATTGTGGACACTGAGCTCCCAGCGGTGTCACCTGGGTTAACTATGTTCATCATCCATTGAAATTGTGAGCTGATATGTGCCGCAGGTTCACCCATCAGAACTATATAAAATGGGTTGAGGCGTTGCCCACACTCGGAAAACCTCTCTTACTATTAAAAAGCAACAAAAAAGAAAACCAACCCCAACAAAGTTGACGACACCCGCAAACGTTGTTGTACAGAACAGGCGCAGTTTTTGCCTCTACGGATATACTCAAGAAGTACAAAGCCGATATTATTACCTTACAGGAAATACGCCCTGTATTATAGCTGCCATGAAACGAGACGTGAATTTGGCTGCGGATTTATGGTTAAAAGGCCTCCTCTCCAGATTCCATGACAAGGAGATTTTAATGCAAAAGTCGGAAGTGAAAATATTTTTGGCCCCACAGTCGGAAAATTCAGCCTCCACGAAGAAACATCAGACATCGGCATGATATTGATTGACTTCGCGGCAGCAAAAAGCATGGTAGTTAAAAGCACCAGATTCAAGCATCTCGATATAATTGACTATGTTTTGATAGACGGAAGGCATTCGCCCAGTGTTTTAGACGTTCAATCGATACGAGGAGCGAATATCGATTCGGACCATTGCCTTGTGGCAGCCAAGGTTCGCACCCGCAGCAAAGGTGCGATCTAATGTAACACGGAAACTCGACGTCGAAAAGCTGCAAACCGCTCAACTTACCCACCTGCCTGACGAAAGCACTTCTTGTCGCGATAATAGTATAAAAGCACAATGGCAAATAATTGCCCACTCCCTACAAACTGCACAAAAAACCACCATCAAGAAGCCCATGGTACGATCAGGAGTGTCGCAATTCTGCTGCAGACAGTAGCAACACGTAATGTGATGGAGAATTATCGGGAGAAAAGGAGAGAGGGAAACGTAATTTCAGAAAAAAGAAGAAAGAACAAGAAAAACGTGAGCGTGATCAAATCGATGTATACAGGAGTCAGAATGAAGTCCGTAAATTTTACCAACGAGTAAAACACCAAACCAAAGGTTTTGGTGCAGCCACATCCTCCTGTAGAGATGAAGAAGGAAACCTGGTGACAGATACAGACAGCGTGTTGAGTATCTCGAAGGAGCACTTTGAAAAGCTTCTGGTATAATAGTGGCGGTGAAGAAGATACCCCAGAACCAATAAAAGATGATGGTATAGAGTATATACCACCTAGCCAAGATGATGTCATAAAAGCAATTAATCGGCTCAAGAACAACAAAGCAGCAGGAGCCGACGGGTTACCAGACGAACTATTCATGACTGGTGGTCAGATACTGGTCAGGAGCATGCACAAGCTGATTAGTACAATTTGGCTGGAGGATGCTCAATGATTAGAACTTTACAGGATGCTGATTGAAATTTCACGTGCACAAAAAAGCGATATGTGCCACCTATAGAGGAATTAGACTCCTTCCCATCGCATATAAAGTGCTATCCACCGTGCTGTGTAAACGACTGAAGCAAATGGTCAATAATATTATTGACACGTATCAATGTGGCTTCAGGCCTGAAAATCCACCATTAACAAGATTTTCACCCGCGAGAAACACATCGATACATTCCACCTATTCGTCGACTATAATGACGCATTCGCCATGTCTGCATTCGGCAATCCTGCAAATTTAATACGGCTAAGCAGGATAACTTTAACTGACACACGATCAGCAGTTAAAGTCGGAAAAGACCTCTTGGAGCTCTCAATACCGATCAAGGAATCTGATAAGGTGACAGTTTATCTTGTGACCTTTTTAACATCCTACTGGAAAAGGTCATACGAGGATGCACTCTGTATACCAAACCGCATACGCCGACACCATCGACATAATGGTTCGAACATTGCGGGCGGTAATAGCAAATCCTGCAAATTTAATACGGCTAAGCAGGATAACTTTAACTGACACACGATCAGCAGTTAAAGTCGGAAAAGACCTCTTGGAGCTCTCAATACCGATCAAGGAATCTGATAAGGTGACAGTTTATCTTGTGACCTTTTTAACATCCTACTGGAAAAGGTCATACGAGGATGCACTCTGTATACCAAACCGCATACGCCGACACCATCGACATAATGGTTCGAACATTGCGGGCGGTAATAGCCACCTTTGAACAAATGGAGAAGTAGTCTGCCAAAGTGGGTCTGGCAGTAAATGGTGAGAAGACCAAGCTGATGATATCAACGCGCAAGATGTCCAGTAGTAATTGATTTTATATACCTCGGTACCGCCATTAGCAAAAGTAATAACATTAGTTTTTAAATCTAAAACAAGGCCACCTCTGGCCAGAGCAAACTCACACTCTACAGGAGGCTGATACTCCCCGTGATGTAGTATGGATTTGAAGCATGGGTACTTCCGCAAGCAGATGAGGCGGCTATTGGATTGTTTAAGAGAAAAATTCTCCGGAAGATCTATGGGCCGATTGCCACCAAGCTGCAACGGCTAGGTTCGCTAGGTGATGTTGTGAGAATGGATGAGGATACCCCAGCTCAAAATGCGAGCCAACTGATGGTTCAGGCAGAAGGGGAAGGTCCCGAATTCGATGAAAGATCAAGTGGAAGATAACATTTCGGAATATAATGTTTAAAATTGGCCTGATGTCTTCGAAGAGATTCGAAAAACGAACAAAAGAAAACGAATCACTGGACACCACGACAATGCGATCTTTCACATGACAGCTGGAACCTGCGACTTTTTGGCCGAATATAACGTCAAGATAATGGTTCATCCACCATACAGACCCGACTAGAAACCCAATGACCAAAGTCTTGGAAATCCATGATTTAAAAGTATCTCAGTCGGAATAGGAAAAGTTCTTTGCCTATCATATTCGATTAGTAGACCATTATTTGATCTTCTATAGGCGGAAGCCATTCTGTTGAACTTTTCTAGCCACAATATCTTCTATGTTAGAATACTTTCTCTCGGTCTTCTACAGCCATCCAAAGCTACAGAATATTCTATCGGTATTTCATTGAGAAAATAATTTACATAGGACACCAGATGAACTTCTGTCGGTCCTCTTCTGCTATCAGATCTCCTACTATAGATATTCTATGACCACAATGCATTCGATCGGCTTCTATAGCCCGAAAACATTATGTTCGTCAATTATAGTCAAACATCCTTCTACTGTTCTTCAATAGACTGAAGATTTCTTCTATCGGATTTTTATAGATAGTGGACCTTCTATCAGTTTTTCTACCTATTTGCTTCAACCAGGGGGACTTAAAGCAGACTTGTAGATGGACTTCCTAAAAGAAAGAAAATCCATAGATTTGGATTATCTTTGGTCCTATGTCTTCATATTTTTTTAAGTTAGAAGACTACGTAACGTTTTTCTAAGGCTAGAGGATTTCTTTCGGTCCTTTATTGCCAAAATAATTTGCATAGGTTATCCATAGCCAGAGGAATTTCTGTCTGTCCTCTTCTGTTACCAGATATCTCACTATCGATATTCTCTAACAATAATGCATTTGATTGGTAGCCCGAAAAAGTTTATTTTATAGTCAAAAGTCTTTATATCGTTCTTCAAAAAGCAGAAAATCTTTAAAGACCTTCTAACGGATTTCTTTAGATCTATCAGTTTTCTATAACCAGATGCTCTTCTACCGATTTTCTCCTTGACAGACTTTCCAAAATAAAGAAAATTTATTTGTCATTGTCTATGATCCTGTGTCTTCATATTTTTCTCCTATTTATGAAAAATCTCCCACTGTCCCACCTTTTGTCAATTACAGACACGTGCATTAAAATATCCTTACCCTTAACATCGGACATTTGGTCACCCCTCTTAAGGGAATTGTAATAAACTGCCAAGCTCACTAATGAAACCATAATTAGGCTATTCTACGATGATTTTTCAGAAGCCTCACCAAAAACCCAACTCGAACCAACAATTTCATACCACAAAACAACAACGGAAAACTTTTAATACACATCGTTAACTTGGCAAATAGTTGTTGAAGAGCATTGCATTAAAAAATAAACATTAAGAAACATAAACAAATAAACCGAAGTCGAACGGCGCGACATCCATACAACCAACCAAGCGACCGACCAACCAAAATTAAAAAATGTTAAGATAATGGTTAATACTCCACATCTCACGCTCAGCTCAGCTCCGGCCCGGTTGTCCGGTCTAGTGTGGTCGACCGACCACATAACCAAACAATCCAAAAAAACGAAGAGAAAAAACAAAACAAACAAACGAAAAATGTCAAATGTATGCCAAATTGAGTCCATTGAACCCATGTGTAGCATAAAAATATATTTTAAAAATAAACGTAAACATCGGAAAAAACGAGGCTGGCAGTCGGTTTGTCGCTTCGTCCGTCGCATGCATTCATTCTCACACACTTACTCATGAGCTTGCAACAAAAAACAAAGTCAATAAGATTGTTGATTTTGTTGTTGTCTGCTTTTATCGTGTGCAACGCATGTGCAACATGCCTGCATGCATTCAAGCACCGGCTATCATCGTATGCATCCACCGCATATCCAAACGGAGGCCGGTTGTTGCCTGAAACCAACAATTCCAACAATCAAACCGAAAATTCAAAAACCAAATTAAGAGCATGTGGCTTATGATGATAAGAAGATAGACATTAAGCCTGCTAGCAGTCTTTTTTTTTATCAATTGAGGAAGAATTTTTTCCTCATAAAATGGGGGAGCTGGATGGACATGGGTGGATTTTATTAAAAAAATGTCCTCCTGAAATTCGATTTTTTATGTAGTCATTAAAAAATAATTTAAAAAAAAAACACGACGCATATAATTGACCCTAAATTCTTCTATAATCAGAATACCTAACATCCGTCTTCTATAAACAGACGTGTTTGGATATATATCATATAGCCTACCATCTATATACAGAAGATTTTCTATCGTTCTTCTACAGACATCGGGTCTTCTAATGGTATCCTGTAGTGAACTTATTGCCAAGTTTTTCTATACATAGGAGTCATTCAATCGATCTTCTACAGGCAAGCAAACTTCAGTCCATCTTCCATAAACAGAAACACTAAAATTATTATTATAAAAATCCACGCTTATGATAAAACCTAAAAATATTTTTTATCCACGCTTATGCTATAGCCTATTTATACACTTCACCGCACTGTGGTACAGGGTATTATGTCTTTGTGCACATGTTTGTAACAGGCAAAAATAACCGAGAATCACTTTCTGTGTCGATTTATGCATGTCCGTCCGTACGTCTGTTCATGTTAAATTGTAAAAAAAGTACAGGTCGCATTTATGATCCGAATTGGATGAAATTTGGCACAGCTCATTTGTTTGGCCCAAGGACGAACCCTATTGAAATTGAGAAAAATCGGTTCATATTTAGATATAGCTCCTATATATATTTTCGTCCGATTTAAGGTAAATGGTGTACCAAAGTCCCTATATATCTTTCAATTTGCACGAAATTTGGCACAGCGTAATGAATAAGGTCCAGAATGATGTGTGTTAAGTTTCGTGAAAATCGGTTCAGATTTAGATGTAGCTCCCATATATATTTTCATCCGATTTAAGGTAAATGGTGTACGAAAGTCCATATATATCTTTGGATTTGCACGAAATTTGGCATAGCGTACTGAATTGCGTCTATAATAATGTGTGCTAAGTTTCGTGAAAATCGGTTCAGATTTAGATATAGCTCCCATATATAGTTTCGGCCGATTTTAGGTAAATGGTGCACCAAAGTCCCTATATATCTTTCGATTTGCACGAAATTTGACGTAGTGTACTGAACTAAGTCTAGAATGATGTGTGCAAAGTTTCACGAAAATCGGTTCAGATTTAGATATAGCTCTCATATATATTTTTATCCGATTTAAGGTAATTGGTGCACCAAAGTCTCTGAAAAACATTCGATTTGCACGAAATTTGGCATAGCGTACTGAATTGCGTCTATAATAATGTGTGTTGAGTTTCATGAAAATTGGTTCAGATTTAGATATAGCTCCCATACATATATTTTCGTCCGATTTTATGTAATTGGTGCACCAAAGTCCCTATATATCCTTCGATTTGCACGAATTTTGGTATAGGGTATTGAATTAAATCTAGAATGATGTTGCTAACCTTCGTGAAAAGATCCATAGCTGGGCCGATTAACTGATCTCTGGTATGTTTCCCTGAAATCGGTTCAGATACAGATATATAACAAAAACGCGACATATGTCAGAATATACCCAAAGTGGTGAAGGGTATCATATAGTCGGCCCAGTCCGACTTTACTACTTTCCTTACTGGTTTTTAATTTACGCTTATGATAGACTATATCGATTCAGGTTTAGGTGATGGAATTAAATGTAATTCGGTATTTTGGGTTATAATTAGGAAACGAATCTCCCTACCAAAAATATGGGTTCATATAACGGTACCCCAATATTCGGTATTTTGGCGATATTGTGCTTTTGGGTTCATGTTGGGTACCAAATCTCCCCACTAAATCTTATTGATATTAACTCACTTTTCCGAGACGCCCAAAGTTTTTCAATCGCAATTGTTGACATTTGGTATTTTGGATTCGCATTTGGTAAGAAATCGCTTTTTATCGTATCCCCTATAACAGTATTCCCAATATCTGAATCTTTACGATTTTGGTAAAGTTTTTCGATCGAATTGGCAATCATTTCGAAATGGAGTTGATTTGTGAGCGCTGTGTACAGGGTAAGAATTGCGATCTAGCTAAATATGGATATAAACTAGAAGCTAGGATAATTAGTTTTCCAGGGATAAAAATAGTTTTCTAGTGACTATATCTGTCTGGACTATATCTGTCCGTCTGATTCCTAATGTACAGATCGCAATATTTAAGATAAACTGTGAAATATTTTACCCAATTTTTCATCGAAGTGGCAGTACTTTAATATTCAGAACTTAACGATGTTCTCTTTGTCCTTGGTCCTAAGCATTTTTCAGGGATTTATTTTTGGACTAATAAATTTCTGGGTCTTTATCATTTACTCATTATATTAATGTATATGGGATTTAAAAAATCCATAGAATAAATGTTTCAGATTTTTTCCAAAACAATATTTTATATTTCCCCATAAACACCAAATATGAAGAAAAAAAAATAGGTAACACGACAGAAACGCTTAAATTTGAATATCAACCAGGCTACCAGCGGTAGCAAGCAATGTGTCGCTGTTACCGCGCCGTTGTATACCCCACTCTGGGCTGTGGCAGCAACATTAACAGAAAATATTACCAACTTTCAACCAAAAAAAAAAAACACTGACAGCCAAGTAGGTGAAATGTCATTGAACTCGCAACCAAAGTTTGTTGTCCGTGTTGTTGCTTTTGTATTTCTTCTCTTTTTTGATATTTTTTGAAGTTTATGTCGTTCATGTGCGTCGTCGAGCGTACGAGCATACGGAGCAGACGCCTTGGCGCAGTGACAATTGCTGCTGCCACAAAAGCCAAGTCATATTCAAAAAAACTGAAATAAATGAAAGCAACCAGGCAGCCAGCCAGCTTCAGTATTTACAACACCGGCAGTTATCGCCTTGTAGTCGATAATTAAGTAACCCATAAATAATTTTAACAATTTAGTTTTTTTCGAATTCATATTCAAATGATGATGGCAGTGGTGTTCTCTGTCCTCTCTACGAGTTTTGTTGGTGGAAGAAGTTGGATTTTTTTTGCGAAAATTAAGTGATGACAATTTTTGGAAGTGATTTTTTTTTAATTTTGAGAGAATTAAGAATTTGTATATATTAAAAAAAATGTAGGGCTTGTCATAAGTGTTGATAAAAAAAGAAACTGTTTTTAGGATCTATCGAAACATAGCTTAGGATTAGATATTTTCAGCGGAACTTGACCTGCCTATGGGAAAAAATGCAACTGTATGCCAAATTTTGGCGATCGATCTCAATTCGTTTAGAGGCTAGGGACGGGCATATGTAATAGAATTTTACGATGATCAAGAATATATACACTTCATATGTTCGGAAATGATTACCTCGATGAGTCACAACAACCTATTATGGTGTAGGGTATAAAAATATATATTAAGGCGACCATTTTTCATACCCTCCACCATTATTATTAAATTTCATTCTGTCATTCCGTTTGTAACACCGTCAAATATTCACCGGAGACCCACCAAGTATATATATCATGGATCAGAATAAAATTCTAAGTCGATTTATGCATATCCAGCTGTCTGTCCGTCTGCCTGTTGAAATCACGATAGAGATCATAATATTTAAGATAGAGCTCCAGTGAGGAGTTATCATGCCCGTCATCAAAAATAAGCACTTTTCTTTAATTACAAAAAACAACAACAAAGCAATAACAAAAATAGTTTGTAAATTATTTTCTTCTCTTTTAAATCTTCAAATATATACATATGTTCAAAGTTACAAACCTTAACAAGCATTGGTATTGATTTACCAGCCCATTGAAAATCTTGAAAAATTAAAATCGAGAATGTGTGAGGTTCCCTTAATACAGTTTTAGTAGAAAATAAGGCCTTAAACGTCATAGAACCCGATTTACCGCATCGGTTAGAAATTACAAAAAAATATGCTTTATTATAAAAAAATACATTTTCGGAAACCAAAATTTTTGACATTTCCGAACTATTTTAAAATCGATTGTCGATCACTGATTACAACCCCTACAACATTATACATCATTAAAATACACCATGGATATCATCGGCATTACCCTTCATACCACTACTACAAACATATGTATTTAGCATATATTTGAAATATATAATGGTTAATAATTACTGAACATATTCTCATGTTCACATAATAAAATGTATGTCTTACAAAATGGGCAAAACTTTAACTGCACTTCATTTAAAAAATAATAATAAATAATACCGTTAATAATGCATAATAATTTATAAAAGAAAATAATCATAATAAAAAATATTTCTCCCAAAAAAAAATTTAACAACAAAAATATTCAACCTATAATAAATATTAACAAATATTATGCAGTGTCATTTATTTGTTGAAGCAAACCAAAAACACACACAACATCACAACTTCAAAATTGGCTAACATTGTATAAACCAAATTAATACAAGCCCAAAATAATTCCACGCCTTTACACACCTTAATTTTTTTTTTCGTTCGGATTCATTTACTTCGATGGTTCTGTGTTCACATCAACATTTTGTGAGATGTATGAAGCGTTTTGTAAGTGCAGCAATTTTTTTTTTTTTTTTTTTTTTTTTTGACAGAAAATAAAATATTCGGCTTCCATTAGCCAGCCGAACACCACCCGATCACTAAATGGAAGTGCCAAATATTTATCGCTGCTTCAAATGAGGGGGTGGTTAACTGCCTGCTTGTCTGCCTTCATGACAGCAATTCTGATGTGTTCGAGTTGTCGTTCGTTGCATGATGTTTTTATTTATGTGGCGCTAACACAAAAAATATCGTCAGGTAATCAACAAATTAAGTTAACAGCATACCAAAAAAAATACAAAAACAACAAAAATGATGGCAGCATTTTGTACTTTGCACCGTCAGATCGTTGAAGATCGGCAATATTATTTTGGCAAATTGTGATTTTATCGATATATTTGTTCATGCAATAAAGTAATAAACTTTAATTTTAAGTGTTTTAGGTTCTTTGGATGCACAGTGCACCTTGGTACCATCAATATAATACAGAAAATATAACTGATTGTTGGATTCTTCATCATCTTTTCATAGACAATTGTATTTCATTTTTGTATATTGTACACAAAAAAATAATTCGTATGTTATATGAATAGTGCTCAGGGAGTGTTGCTAATGTCTGGATTTCTGCATTTTATGAATGCAGTTCATAAAACTCTAAATACTGGCTTCTTGTTAGAGAGAGAGCGAAAAAACAATTTGGAAAATACATATGCAAATTTTATTACACCAATACAGAGGTCGATAACAGTGTCTTAATAGAATGCAAAACTATCCACAATCGAGTGAGTGGAGAGACCGCACAAACAAACAATAAATGGCGAGGAATATATTTATTTTTCTCAAATGGGAGAGGGAGAGAGGAATGGAAAATGAGCGCAAATAGTGGCAAAGAAGAGCAAAATATGAAAATATTTTTGATATTAATTAAATGTTTACTTGTTTTTTTTCGTCGTCTGAGGTTGTATTTATGGCGTAAGACTGAGTTTGTGAAAATCCATAATATCAAGGCACGAAAAGTACAATAACAGTTAAAACTAGAACCCTGAAATTTTGTGCGTGGGTCAGAATCGATGTGTATGTGTATGATAAGACTGGAACTATATAAGGTACAAACAGGATACTGGAAAGGATTCGTATTATTAGGGTACGAAGAGAAGCACTATAATGGACTAAAATGCCTACTTCCAATAATCAACGTACCGAAGTGCGTTTCGACTGGTACGTAAGATACAAAAAGGATACTGTAAGGTATTAATAGTGGTAGTTTTCATATTAAGCGCACTGTAAAGCCGTCAACTCTGAATTAGGTTAGCTTAGATTAGATGCACCAAAGGGTTGGCAAAAATTCGAACTAACCTTCTACGAAAAGTACTGTACCAGTTATTATTATTGGTGTTCGATGAACGAATAAAGCTAGAATCTTGAAATTGGTATCACTTTCATCGTGTAGGATTAAAGTAGAAAGCGTAGAATTTGCTGCATGTGTTAATTAATTTGAAAATAAGCACGCATGCGTAATTTGTGTGTAAAAGAACGTATCTGACTGCACTTAAGTGTTTGAAAAGTACTTATTGGAACAAAAAGTAGTACAATAGTTAGATGGTGAACAATTTTTGCGGGGTTGAGGTAAAGAGGCGGGTTGTAACGTATTATAAGTACATATACAAACAAGTGAAAACGATGCTAAATTCGGACTGGCTGAATTTTTTATACCCTCACCAATGAGGATGGCAATAAAACCTGTAAGGAAAGTAGTAAAGTCGGACTGGACCGACTATATGATACTCTTCACCACATTGTTTATATTCTACATAGTCTCCTAACAGACGTCGTCTTTTCGAAAGAACATTGACATGGAATTAAAAGAAAAATATATAAGAATTTTGGTGCACCATTTCTATTAAATCGGACGAAAATATATATGGAGCTGTATCTAAATCTAAACCGATTTTCATGAAAGCATACTTCATTCTAGATTCAATTCAGTACGCTATGCCAAATTTCGTGCAAATCGAAAAATATTTAGAGACTTTGGCACACCATTTACCTTAAATCGGAGGAAAATATCGGGTGAGATTTAGATATACTAAATCTCACCCGATTTTTTCCCAATTTCAATAGGGTTCGTCCTTGGGCCATATAAATGGGAGCTCCTAGGAGATAACTCATGATATGATACGACCTTGAACATTCCGAAGAATATCTAAGAAAAATATGATAGGAATTCTCAAAATATCTATAATAAAACGGTCTATAATAAAACGGAGATCAATGTTGATATTTTTTGTAGTGAGATTTGACAGCCAATGAGAACACAAAATACGAAATTACAACCTGTCTAAAATCCCACAAAATACCGAAATTTGGGGGGTACCGTTATATAGGGGCTACCCTGAAATTTATGTCAATGTTAAACATTTTTGGAACGGATATGTGCTGTTCAATGAGAACCCACAATACCAAATTACAACCAATTCGGTGGAAAAACGTGTACAAAAACCCTAGAATACCGATTATTGGGGGGTGCCATTATATGGGGGCTACCCTGAAACTTGGGTCAATATTAACCATTTTTCGTACGTATATATGCTATAGAATAATGAGAACCACAAATACCAAATTACAGCCAATTCGCTTGGAAACCATGTCTAAAATCGCCAAAATACCGAGTATTGGGGGATACCGTTATATGGGGGCTACCCTGAATCTTAGGTCAATATTTATAATTTTTGATACGGATGTGTTATACAATGAGAAGGCAGAATACCAAATTACAGACAATTCGGTTAGAAACCTTGTTTAAAATCCCCAAAATCCCGAGTGTTCCGTTCCGTTTTATGGAGACTACACTGAAACTTGGGTCAATGTTAATATTTTTTGCTTCGGTTATGTGTTATTCAATTAGAACCCAAAATACAGTCAATTCGGTTAGGAAACGTACCCAAAATACCGAATATTGTGGGGTACTGTTATAAGGGGGCTACCCTAAAACTTGGGTCAATCAATAACTATTGGTACGGAGTTGTACTATGCCCTGAGAACCAAAATGCCAAATTACTGCCAAATCGGTTGGAAAAGTGCCCAAAATACCGAATATTGGGGGAACCGTTAGATGGGGGCTACACCAAAACGTGAGCCGATATATCCCATTTGCAATACTAAACGTCCTAGGAGTACATGAGTAAATCGACATTGAATTATATTCTGATCGAGAATATATATACTTTGTGGGGTCTCCGGTGAATATTTCGAGATATTGCAAACGGAATGACAAATTGTTATATACACTCCAAATTTTGGTGGAGGGTATAATAAATTTAGAGACCCATCAGCTCGTCTATGTATTGAAAACCTTTCAGCTCTTCGGTGAATAGAAGCCCTTTCTGCTCTTCTATGTAATGAAGACCCTTCAACTCTTCTATGTATGGAAGACCCTTCAACACTCCTATGCCTAGTTGACCTTCAGTTCATGTCAGTTCTTCTAACCGTTAAAATACATTTAAGCTCTCCAATGCATAAAAGAACCTTCAGTTACAGCGATTTTTAAGAAATTTAATTGAAGATGGTCATTTAAATCTATGGGCCAAATACTGATCAGAAACTGTACACAACAAAAACCAAAATCATTATGAGAAATATCCAAAGTGCCAATTTAAATATTTTCCTGAGAAAATTTGAAGTATCAGTTTAAAGCAAATACATTTGGTCAAATCGAAATAATTCCCCTATCCACCTTAACGCACAATGAACACGAAAACCTTTTTTTCTACGACACTAATCATCCCGCGCTCCAAACGAACAACCTTCCAACTCAACAACCTAACGAGAAATGTGAGCAAAGATTCAAGAGACAATTTGTTGGCGACAAATTGTGGATGCACTCCAACAAGCCCCCCAGATTCTGAGAACAAAAATCACTCAAATTTCAATAAAAACTCATTCTCTTGCATTCTCTCAAACATGTTTGAGAGAGAGAGGAGAGAGAGAAAATTCAACTCAAACTGTCATACATGTATGATATCAATTTAAGCTCGGCTTAAAAAAAACTCAAACCTCAAGGTTCTCTCAATCGGCCCAACTCTCAAACATAGAGAATTGAGGAGCGTAATACTCCCTCTTTTTTTTGTTATTCTCTGGCCTGATGCAACCAAAACGATATTCTCTGTTTACAAACAAATCCTCCTCAATGGCCTTTTCAGAATAAGAAATAAATTTTTTTGTGGTTGGTTGGTTTCTTTCTTTAGCTCTGTTGGAACAGCCGGCTTTTTTTTTGGTGTGTTTCAGTCTCGTGACGACGTCGTCGCTGGCTCTCGTGCCAGTTCGTGGGTTTTATTCATGTGAGTGAGTGTGTGTGTGAAATGTGTTTGCTGATGACGATGACGATAATGACGTTGTCGCCAGCGTTACGCTAATGTTGTTGCTGCTGCCGCTGTGTTGTTGTTGTTGTGTGGTGTGTGAGTTTGGAGCATAGTTGGTTGGTTGGTTGGTTGGCTGGCTGGCCAGCTAGCTGCCTCTTTCGTTTTTTTTTTTTTTTGTTCGTCTTCTTCTACTACTACTACTATTTTTTTCTCATTGAATACGACGATGGTGATGATGATGATGATCGTGTCGGGCAATGAACCTGGTGTATTTGGAATCAATGCCCCAACCATTTGACCCATATTTTCATTATGAAAGTGGAACACTGGGGTGACAGCTGATCGGAAACGATTGCCATGGTGTTAGTCAGCCAGTCAGAGAGTGAGTGTTCATAATACAAATGTATGTAGGCATGGGTGTGTGTGTGGTTTCACGATTAGAGTTTCTTTCGTTTTGTGGGTTTTGGATGTCGCTGTTGTTGTTGTCGTCATTGCTGGTCTATGCTAGTAGTGCGGTGGGTTGATGTTGGAGATTTTCACTCCCATCCATCGGTTCCCTGTAGCAAAGAGACATGAATGTTGTTTCCACAGTGTTTTACCAGAGTAATGATGACGACGACGCTGGTGATGATGATGGGACAACAAGCAATGCATGTGTGTGTGTTCACTTTGTCCATGATGTAGTAAATGTGGGTAGGAGGAAGCTTGTCTTTGCTTACAACGTTCAAGTGTTTTTGGATGTCACTGCATGCCGTCCATTTCCACTTGGAGGAAACTGTGGATTGTGCCGCTGCTGCTGATGTTGTTATTGTTGCAAATTGCTTGCAATGGCACATTCATTCATTCATTGTGACACTGAAGTTGTTTCTTTTTTTTACAACTTGTTTGTTATCTCTTACCCATATTTTTACAACTGCAACAACAGCTTTCTGTAATTGGTGTCGGGCTTCCCCTCACCGTTTTAGGCTTTGTTGTTGCCCAAAGTCCAGCTACTGTATTTGTCACATATTGAAAATTGATTACATGGCTCGTTAATAATGAAGTGTTAAGAAACATACAGACTGACTTACTCACAACAAGTGACGTATAGATGGGATTTGGATTTTTTATTTGTTATTATTGTTTTTGTTGTTTTGTTTGGATTGCCATTAGCTTCTGTATTTGGTTTGTTTATAGTTGTGAAACTTTTCCCAATAAGGAATTCTGTTTTTTGTTGCCCAAAAAGGGGGTAGCGAAAAAAGAGGCTTGTCCATCGTTTATATGAAGTCATACTTGATGGGGATTTGATTTTGAAAATGTTTGTCTATTTGATCATATGTCAAGTTCAGGGGTTTCAATCGAGGGAATAAGAGTATGTTTTACAAGAAAACGTTGATTTAAATTCGATCATGTCGAGGTAAGAAAGGTTCACTACTCGTTCACAATTCTACAAAGTCGCCCTAAAAAAATTGGCAGATGGTTTAGGGAGCACCTAATTTAGATCCCTATAAAAAGTAATTAATATAGCTTTACCAATTCGAACGCTATAACGAAATTACTATGAATGTTTTAGGTAGCTTATAATTACATTTTGAAGACCTTTCAGCTTCGATGTACAGAAGACCTTTTAGCTCTTCGATGTATAGAAGACCCATCAGCTCTTCTACTGCTAGAAGGCCCTTCATCTCGTCTACGCTTCTAGCCCTTCAGCTCTTCTATGGCTAGAAGACCCTTCAGCTCTTCTATGGCTAGAAGACCCTTCAGCTCTTCTATGATTAGAAGACCCTTCAACTCTTCTATGATTAGAAGACCCTTCAGCTCTTTATGACTAGATGATCCTTCATCTATGGTTAGAAGAACCGTCAGTTCTTTTACAGCTAAAATACACTTAAGCTCTTCTATGTATAGATGACCCTTCATTTACATCGACTTTTAAGAACATTTAAATGCTATTGCACGTTTAAGTCTATGGGACAGAAACTATCCATAATAAACCAAAATCATTATGAGAAATATCCAAAGTTACAATTTAAATATTTTCCTGGGGAAAATGTGGTCTAGATTACAAAAATTTGCTGATGGTTTCGGGAACACCTAAATTAGATCCCTATAACAAAATAATTAATAATGTTTAGCCCATACGAACGCTATGAAGAAATTACCGAAAATTGGGGGATACCCTTGTATGGGAGCTATACCTAAACGTGCCTGCAGACAAAAGACATACCTATGCAAAATTTCAGCATCTTATCTCAATTCCTTCAGAAGTTAGCGTGATTACAACAGAGAGACGGACATGGCTAAATTGTCTTAGAATTTTACCCTGATCAAGAATATATATACTTTATAGGGTCGGAAATGATTATTTCGATGAGTTTCAAACGGAATGACAAAATTAATATACCCTACATACTATGGTGGAGGGTATAAAAATTAAAAAAAAGTGTCAGTCGGTGTTGCCGACAGATATATACCCTCACCCTATGGTTTGCGGAGGAGGTTTAGACCAGTTTTGTGGAGGTTTAGACCAGAAAGAGTGGACCAAAGTATCCAATCTTCGGACTTAATCTAGAAATGATAATAGGGTGTGTAAAATTTAGTTCCAAACGGACATTCCATTCGCCAAATATTGGATTCATAAATATTAAACATGTTGATCCCTTGTGAGGGAGGTACTAGGAGGATTGGACCAATAGGTCCCATCTTCAAAATTGATATAGACTTGGTAAAGATAATAGGTTGTGCAAAGTTTGGTTCAAATTGAGCATTACATTAGCATTGGATTTGTAAATATTGAAAATTTTGACCCTCTATGGGGGAGGTACCAGAAGGAGTGGACCAATGGGTCCCACCTTCCTACTAGATTTAGGCTTGGTAAAGATAATAGGTTGTGCAAAGTTTGGTTCAAATTGAGCATTCCATTAGCCTAATATTGGATTTATAAATATTGACCCTCTGTGGGGGAGGTACCAGTAGGAGTGGAGCAGTGGGTCTCCTCTTCCTACTAGATCTAGGCTTGGTAAAGATAATAGGTTGTGCAAAGTTTGGTTCAAATTGGATATTCCATTCGGCAGATATTCATAAATAATAAAAATTTTGACCCTTTGTGGGGGTGATACCAGAAAGAGTGGACCGATGGATCCCATCTTCAAACTTGATATTGGCTTGGTAAAGGTAATAGGTTGTGCAAAATTTGGTTCAAATCGGACATTCCAGTATCTTAATATTGGATTTGTAAATATTAAAAATGTTGACCATTTGTGGGGGAGATACCAGAAGGAATGGGCCAATGTGTCCCATCTTCTTACTCGACCTAGGGTTGGTAATGATAATAGGTTGTACAAAGATTTGTTAAAATCGGATAGTCCGTTTCCATGTTATTATGACATTAATTTTTAGCATAATTTTGACGATGTTGTGGGGGAGGTACCAGAAGGAGTGGTCCGATATTCCCCATCTTCGAACTTAAAGTACGTCTGGAAGCATACAGACAACGGATGAAAAGGACCAAATACTAAATTTGCCCGAACATCGTGACATTTTACATGCAGAAGGGGATCGGGTCAAAGAAAAAGAATGTCTGTTTTGATAAAGATCGGTTAATATTTAGCGGGTCAAATAGACCCTGACTTTTGTGTGAAAAATTACAAAATTTGTGTTCTATGGCGTATATATTTGCCCTGAACGACATGGACCCGATAATTAATTGTATATCCAAGAGGAGTGGTTGACCTTTAAATTAATACCAGTTATTTTGTCGTATGTACTCGGATGTGGGAGTTACACTTAAATATTTACAGGTGCTTACGTACTGAGATATTATTTAGTATCCCATTACCTCACTAGAGGGCGGAAATATAGCTCTGATCGCTTTGAAATTTTCCATGAGTTTCCAGATATGGTCAAGGACAACGCCTATAATTTTCGGTGATTACCAGGTAATAATTTTGGGATGAAGTCGGCCGAAAACTTAATTTTGTTGTATTTTTTCGAATCGATTTATAGGCCAAAATTATAAGTGGTGCTCTAATCGGGAAAGAGGGTTCAAATATCACGAAATATTGCCCAGACTCGGAATAAACATCCGCAGAAAGTTAGAACTCCGTGGTAGTTGTGTAAGGTATCGTATGGTCGGCCCCGTCCGACTATACTGCTCCGCTCACTTGTTAGAAAATATTTTTGGCAAGTTTCAATAATTTATATTAAATATACCTATAATTGCACCTAGTTGTTACAGAAAACATCAACTTACCGCTTATTTCACTGATAGTCGATGTTTTGTTCTGAAAAAGGAAACAATTATTTGATTAGTTAATGGTAAAAATCATATTTACAGAATGTAAAAAATGGAAATAAAATTCCCCCTACAACCAAAATGATTATATTTTAATTTACATTATGTCGAAAACTTTTGACCCTTCCACACATAAATCCGCCTTCATTTACATACTTAAAGCAAGAGTTACTGCAATCGATGTGTTTTTATTTGTGAAAATTTATAATTATTCATAAATAATTATAAATATATTTTCAACATTCTGTGATTGCGATATGGATGACCAAAAATGCTAACAAACATAATTTCCATAATTTGTCAATAATTTATATTTAGGGCTGTTTGTTACGATAGGTTGACAAACCAACCTACCTGTCAACCAATTTCATAGCCAATTATGAGAGGCGATACATTTCGATACGATAAAATGCAAATTCAGTGAAATCAACTCAATCATAAAAAAACAATGAGCAGAAAATTGATATCAAAACAAAATTGCATAAATTTACCCAAATTTTGTTTGTCAGAAAACAAACTAATTATCATAGCTATGTTTATTTTTAGTCCCGATTAGATGATTTGTATGTACATACAAATCATATTGTCATATTTCACTAAACAAAATTTGGAATCTGATTATATTGACCCTTATATGGATGGAGGGTTCATTTAACTTATATCAGAGATTATAAATTTTACATAAAATAAATTGTATTTGGTTTGAAATTTGAATATGTTATGAACATACAAAGGGGATGTGTTATTGTTTACCTCACTGCATTAGTATCAAACATGTCGATAGCAAAATGCAATAGGGATGGACATAACTACAATTTGTAACATATCTCGTAGATTTGTTGGGTAAACTGGGTTGTATACTAGTTTGCTGGCATATGGACTTATTGGGTAGAGTTTATAAGGCGCCCACAAATAGTAGACAGAAATTTCCCTATGACTAGCAAAATTACATCATCGGCATAGACTATAACCTTTATTCTACGGTGATCGAATTTCAGCAATATCTCATTTATAACCAGAAGCCGTAGTAGAGAATATAATATTTCTCCCTGCAGTGTACCTCTCTTGATAAATTTCCTCACGAAACTCTCTCCAGCATACTATCAATCAATCCAATCCGTTAGGAGAGAGGGGATACCTGAACCATCGAGAGCAGAAGGGATAGCTTCCAGTTTCACATTATTGAAGGCTCCTTCGATGTCGAGTAACGCAGCCAATGTATAACTGGAGGTCTACATATTCTTCTCGATATGCCCGACCACCTCATGTAAGGCAGTGTCCACTGATTTCCCTTGAATTTAGTGTTCCTAATTTCGTAGTCTAGTTAAGTAGAAAGGAAGAAAGTCTAATTGGTCTACAGTCCTTAGGTAGCATATGACCTAACTTCTCAGCCTTCGTAATGAAGGTTACCTCTTCACATAGACTTGGTATGTACGATGAAATCAGACAAGCTTTGAAAATCCCCTGCAGGGTGGCCAATATTTGATCATCAGCATGTTGCAACATGAGCGGTATTGGCCTGGGATTGAAAGTTATTAATTGTCCATACCAGCTTTGGGTAACTTATAATGTTATCTATCAACTTCTCCTCTTCCGTATGCCGACGTGCACACCGCACTTCATTATTATGGTCCATACAACCAGGGAAGTCGGTTGATGATAAAAGATCAAGAGTGTATATGACGAAGTTTGTCCACGTTCCATCATTTCGCTTAATATTACCTATATATTTTGGATCTTTGATATTAATCTGCGAAATCTGGCCGCTCGTTTACTCCTTCGATGGATTCGCTATTGCAAACCCTAGCCTTCTTGATTTAATTTCTGTCCCCTTTGAATTGTTCTCTATAAACGACAAAATCTGTACTAAGTTTCGTTCTACTAGCTGTATTATACGATTTCCTAGAAGCCTTCTCCAAGATTGCTAAGTTACTAGAAGCATGCAGGATAAATGTGTACTACATAAGTGCGGTCAAGGGCTGAGTTTATACCCTCAGCCTTATGGCTAATGAGGGCAATACACTTTGATACGGTGAAAATGTGTCTCAACGAAATATTAGTTTTAGACCACATCCGTTTGGACCAAATCCGTTTCAGAAAATTTGGAGTCAAATTTCCGTCCGTCCGTCCGTCAGCATGTCTATCTGGTTGGTGCGCACGATAACTCTCGAAGAGAGCAACCGATTTCATTCAAACTTTGCACATCTTAATATTTCTTCCACTCCACTCCTTCTGGTAACTCCCCCACAAAATGGTCAACATTGTGCTAAAAATTTATTTTGTAATAACATGCAAACGGACTATGCAATTTTGACAAAACATTGTATTACCTATTATCTTTACCAAGCCTAGATCAAGTTTGGTCCACCCTTTCTGGTACCTCCCCCAAAAATGGTCCACATTTACAATATTTATAAATCCAATATCAGGCGAATGGAATGTCTGATGTTAGCCAAACTTTGCACAACCTTTTATCTTTACCATGAATATATCAAGTTTGAAGATGAGACTCATTGGTCCACTCCTTCTGGTACAGGCAATATCAGGCGAATGGAATGTCTGATTTGAACTAAACTTTGCACAACCTATTATCTTTACCAACCCCAGATCAAGTCCGAAAATGGGAAACATTGATCCACTCCTCCTGGTACCTCCCCCACGAATGGTCAAAATTTTCAATATTTATATATCAGGCGAATGGAATGTCATATTTCAAGCAAACCTTGCACAACCCATTGTATTTACCAACCCTATATCAAGTCCGAAGATGGAACCCAGAGTCTACTCCTTTTATAAAATTTTATCAACATTAAATCCGAAACCTATTTGATAAAAGCATATATCTAATCTAAAGCTAATAATAAAATCTGTGTGTAATTCCGAAGACTTCCGCAAACCACAGGCTGGGGGTACATTTCTGTCGGCAACACCGACTGACACTTTTTTCTTGTTTTTTTTTTTTTTTTTTTTTTGTATATTTACATCGGGATAAACTGTTAAGCTGGTCTAAAATATTTACACTTAGAATCGGAAATGAATATTGAGTTACAAACGGAAAATCTAGCAAATATCGAGTTCGGATTATTCTATGAACAATTCTAAGCAACTTTGGTGAAGGAAACATAGGTCTGTCTCGATTTTCGAGTCTCCCACTTTTCAAAAAATGATTTTTCCAAAGGGCGGCCAATTTGTATGGAGCCGAAAAATTCTATTTATCATTGTTATGTGTATATGGGAAATTTTTGGGGTCGAGAAATTCGTTTCTGATCTTTATTTTTCCTATGATCACCACCAGAGGGCGTTTCATATATATTTAAACTATTTTTCGTCTATTTTCTGAGAAAATTACAAGTTTTTCGGTAAAATTAATAAAAAATCGAATTTTGAATCAAAATGATGTTATAGGGAAAAAATCATTTTTTTGAAAAGTGAGAGACTAAAAATCGAGATAGACCTATGGTTCCTTCATCAAAGTTGTTTGAATTGTCCGTAGAATCATCCTAGGGGCTGGATTAATGGCATTTTTCGGCTCCATACAAATTGGCCGCCCTTTGGAGGACCGGAGACTTTTATCAATCCATTCTGCAATCTATGTAAAATATCATGTAAACCGAGTAGATTTAGTGCCTCTCTATGAGTTTTATGTAAATCTGGAGCGATTTAAATCAAACTAGACATTTCAATAGCGACCCCTGCGTACGTCCCCGTCTGAGAAATACATGCATGGAATTTTCATTTCTTCAAAAAATTAAAAAAAAAAGAAACGCTCACACGCATTTAAGAAAAACACTGCAGCAACAAAATACATAACTACTGCAATCAAACTAACAAGCCATCATTATAGAGCTAAAAATATAGCTAAAAAAACAAAATACAGTAAAAACAATAATTAACAGCAACTCTCTTCCTCACAGAGAAATAAACGCATACGAGTTGTTGTAACACCGAACAAACGACCGTTCGATAGTGAAGCTGCGTTTCATTAGCCGTTTGTTGCAACTTGACCATGAAGCAGAAGAAGAAGAAGAAAACTGCAAATTATATTTCATGTGTTGTTATGGTTTTTCTTGGCCATTGCAGCGAGTTGAAGTAGTAGCAACAAACATATTATGACCATCACAAACCAGTTGAGTTAGTTTCCTTCCGGATTCAATTATTTCTCTTTCTTTCTCTTGCTCTCTCCTTGCAATGTTTATTTTTTTGCCGTATTTGGCGCCGTCTTCATCTTTGGCAAACGATTTTTTTCAGTAGCCATAATTTCTACATGGGTTTGTGTATTGGTATGGCCCACAAAGATGTTCATTTGTTATGAAGAGAAGGAAGGAATCATGATCATGGCGAACATGATACAAGAGAAGAAAATAAATAGGTTTATATCGAAGTAGTTATACCCTACAGCACAAGAAAAACATTTTAAAAATAAACTTACAGGAGTCACACCAATGAACCATTAACCAAATATTTTTTGAAAGGGGTGGCGTAGGGGATGATATATACCAAGCAACGGCTCTGATTGGCTTTAATATGGCGAAGTCCAAGCTTATCTTGATCTCTCTTTCATCTCAATTGTGGACACTGACATCCCCGCGGTGTCACATGGGTAGCTATTTCCATCACCCGTTGAAATAGTGAGCTGATATGAGCCGCGAGTTTACCCATAAGAACTATGAAAAATGGCTTGAGGCGTCGGGTTAGTTGCCCACACTCGGAAAACCCCTCCTACTATGAAAAAACAAAGAAAAAGAAAACCTAACCCCCCTAATGTTGACGACCCCCGCAAACGTATAAAAGACCACGATCTGCGAATCTGCACTTAGATTGTGCGCACGTTGTACAGAACAGGCGCAGTTCTCGCTTTGGCGGATGTACTTAACAGGAGAATAAAAGACCTCGTCTCCAGATTCACTCCAGTAGATTAGCAAATTGCTATAATCCACATAAAAGCGAAGTTCTTCTACATCAGTCTTATTTGCGCCCATGCTCCGACCGAAGACAAAAATGAGCAGACCAAAGACATATTTTACAAGCTCCTAGAAACAGCATATGATCGCTGCCCTGGACATGGCATTAAGATTCTGTTAGGAGATTTTAATGCAAAAATCGGAAGGAAAACTATATTTGGCCACACCGTCGAAAAATTCAGCCTTCATGAAGAATCATCCGACAACGACATGAGGTTGATTGACTTCGTGGCAGCAAAAAACATGGTAGTTAGCAGCACCAGATTCAAACATCTCGATATACACAAAGAGAGAGGAGAAACGTGTTTTTAGAAAAAATAAGAAGAACAAGAAAGACGTGAGCAAATCGAGATGTACAGGAGTCAGAATGAAGTGCGGAAATTTTGCCAACGAGTAAAACACCAAACCGAAGGTTTTGGTGCAGGCACATCCTTCTGTAGAGATGAAGAAGGAAACTTGGGAAAGAGCATTTTGAATAGCTTCTGGCATCAAATAGTGGCGGTGAAGAAGATAACCCAGAACCAATCAGAGATGATGGTATAGAGTGTATACCACCTATCCAAGAAAAGGTCATAAAATCAATTAATCGGCTCAAGAACAATAAAGCAGCAGGAGCCGGTGGGTTACCAGCCGAACTATTCAAAACTGATGGTCAGATGTTGGTCAGGAGCATGCACCAGCTGATTAGTACAAATTAGCTAGAGAAATGCATGCCCAATGATTGGAACCTCAGCATCCTGTGTTCCGTGCACAAAAAAAGAGGCAAGACGATATGTGCCAACTATAGAGGAATAAGTCTCCCTCCCATCGCATATAAAGGTCTGTCCAGTGTGCTGTATGAACGATTGAAGCCATTGGTCAATGATATTATTGGACCATACCAATGCGGCTTCAGACCTGGCAAATCTACCATTGACCAGATTTTCCCTCTGCGCCAAATCCTGGAAAAGACCCACGAAAAACACATCGACACATACCACCTATTCGTCGACTATATAGTAGCATTCGACAGCCCTATCTACTCAGAGGTGTTTAAAGTCATGTCTATGTTCGGCATTCCTGCAAAATTAATACGGCTATGCAGGATAACTTTAAGTAGCACAAGGTCATACCGAACGAGGATTCAGACAAGGTGACAGTTTGTCGTGTGATCTTTTAAACATCCTGCTGGAAAAGGTCATACAAGACGCAAAGGTGGACAGAAATGGCACTCTGTACACCAAACAACACATGTTACTCGCCCACGCCGATAACATCGATATAATGGGTCGAACATTGCGAGCGGTAACAGCCACTTTTAAACAAATTGAGAAGTAGTCTGCGAAAAAAGGTCTTGTCGCTTTTTCTGGTCACTCTAGAGGCCGCAATTATGGCCCAAACACCGCAAATTTTTGCATGGAGAAGGGGATCGGCCCAAAGAATAAGCATGCCTGTTTTGATAAAGATCGGTCATTATTTCGCGGGTCAAATGGACCCTGACTTTTGATGTGGGAGTTACACCTAAATATTTACAGGTATTTTCATATTCGTATATTATTTAGTAACCCATTATCACCCGCTGATCGCTTTGAAATGTTCCATGAGGTTCCGGTTATGGTGAAGGATAACGCCTATCATTTTCGGTGATGATCAGATAATAATTTTGGAATGAAGTGGACCGAAAACTTAATTTTTTGTGTTATTTTCCAGTCGATCTATAGACCACAAATGAAAGCCGAATATCACAACACAACCCACGGTGAAGGGAATCTGGATATAGCTGTCCTGAATACTCGTAATATTCGGAAAATATGTCAGTGTGAGGAAGAGGTGCTGTTTATCTCTAATCGGGCAAGAGGGTGCAAATATTACAAAATATTGCCCAGGCTCGGAATAACTATCCGCAGAAAATTTGAGTTGCGTCGTAGTTGTGTAGGGTATCGTATGGTCGGCCCCGTCCGACTATACTGCTCCGCTCACTGGTTTAAAAATGGGTTTAATTTGTTAATTTTTAAATTATTTTTCAAATATTTTCAAGTTTAGTTTTCAAACTATCTATCAGTTCAGCATGCCATGTTGTAGGGTATGTACAGCAGCTCCAAATAAAACAGACAGTGTACCAGTTTTCTAGAGATCAATTGCAAGGCAGCGTGTCAGTAGTGTAATAGAAACAAAAACAGAAAACAAAACAAACAAACAACAACAAATATTGTCTCACAATCATGTTAATAAAATATGAGAAGGCAGCAAGCCAGCCATTTAGCCAACAAACTGTTTCCAAGGGAAGGAGGATATGATGTGGTTTTGGTATGATTTTTCTTCCTTTTAAAGCTATTTGTGAATGATGCACACACACACATAAAGCTATTAATATTGATTTTTAATGCCTTCATACTGGAGCCTTGATTATTTTTCTAGTGTCCATACCAGAAATCAAAAGATGGGGTTCGTTGATTTTGAAATGGACTCAAGTTACAGTCACCTATGTTAGACGGCAACATAAATTTGTTGTTGTTGTTGCTGACATTGAAAAAAAGCAATCAATAATCAATTAAATTTAGCTTAATTGAGAGAAATTGGAGAAATGTCTCGAAATATGGTGCAATTTTTACATGATCACCATCAGCTGGTGGAGTTAGCCAGCCGGGCCGGGCAGCCACAATGATGAGTGTAGAAGCAGCAACTGCAGCTACTGTGATATGGATGGCACTTGAGGCGAAAGTGTTAATTGACATTTTTTTGTTTGGGAAAGTTTTTTGTTTCTCTATTTTTGTATTTCTGTGTGTGTGTGTGTATTTTGGCTTCTCATCTTCACTCACAGCCTGTTGGCTAGCTTTTCCGAAATTAAAACAATCTCAAAAGCACACACACACAGATGAGACTCTGTACAACTCTCACATAGTTTAAGGAAAATTGAAAAATATTGTTTTAATTATTAATTTGTTGTAGTTGTTGTTTTCATTAGTCTGCCATGTGTTTGGAAAACATGGTGTACAAAACCACAGTTTTTTTTTCTCTTCAAATTATTGTTTCTTAGAAATGATTTAAAAAAATGAAACATCAACAAAAAAATCATAATTCCATTCATAAAAATATTTCAAGTGAAAATTAGTCATGAATAAATAGCAGAACTCGGTACACAGGTGAAATTGAGCTGTTGAGGAAATTGTTTGTACGCTGCGTAAAAAGGGGAAATCTTTGCAAAAGTGCAAACGCCAAAAGAAAAACGAAAGACTTAAGACACAAACCTGATGAAACAATTCAACGCAGTTCAATCATCTTGGCAGCCAGAGCATGCGAACAGTTATTCAAGTTAGTAGACCCCCCAACAGGAGCATATCAATGTCACGGTAAATTAATTGTCACTTGAGCTTCTCGAAATTTCATACTTTCCTTTGAAATGCACACACGCGCACACCGAAATCTTCATAGTTTTCAATGGCCACAGAGGAAATGTTCAGCGTACATGGAAAGCTAACATGTGTGGTTTCTAATTGAAATTAATTAAGTCGATTAGCAGAGATATTTCATAGTCATCATATTTTAAATATAGGCATACATTTGGAAATGAAGCAAATTAATGTATATATTATATGTTTTTTTTTTTTTGTTTAAAAGATCAACAGCCTTATTCTGGCGCTTCAAAAATATTTTAAATCAGTGAGCGGAGCAGTATAGTCGGACGGGGCCGACCATATACACAACTACCATGAAAAGTAAACTTTCTGAGCCTGGGCAATATTTGGTGATATTTGCACACTTTTTACCAATTACAGATCTTGAATATTGACCGATCATCATCTAAACAGCCGCTCTAAGTATTTGGTCAGATCCTCTTCACCTTGTAAAATATGTGATGTTCTGCATATAATAATTGCCTCTAGAGCGACTAGAAAATCTGACAAAAATTACAGTTTTCGGTTCATTGCACCCCCTGAATGAAATCTCAACTTCACCGCAAACTATTTCATTTCATGTACAATTTCATTTCCGTTCTCTATTGGAGTAATATTAATACTATGCACATAGTCACCTTGACCTAATTACGTATAACTACCACATCAGAGTACATACAACCATATAATTGGTATCAATTTAAAGGTCAACAAATCCTCTTGGATATACGATCAACTTTTCGGGTATATGTCCTTCAGGAGCAAGTATATACGCCCCAGAATAAAAATTTCGTAATTGTCCACACAGAAGTCTGAGTCCATTTGACCCGCTAAATATTGACCGATCTTTATCAAAACAGGCATGCTTATTCTTTTGCCCGACCCCCCTCTCCATGTAAAATTTCACGATGTTCGGACCATAACTGCGGCCTCTGGGGCGCCCAGAAAAACCGACAAAAATTAAGTATTTGGACCATTTCATCCCCTAAATATTAACCAATCTTTATCAAAAACAATAGGGGTCTTCATTGACCAGAACCCATCCTACATGCCAAATTTCGTGAAGATTGGTCCATAACTGTGACCTGTATCGTGTTTACAAATTATAATGGACAGACGGACGGACGGACACACATGTCTAGATCGATTCAGCTAGTCGAGATATGACGATCGGTATACTTAAAGGTGGGTCTAGGACCAATATTTCACGGATTTTGGGGCTGCACAAATCTACAGTACCCTAACAACATAGTTCTGTAGGGTATAAATATCCACGCCTATAGTTAGACCTTGAAAAAATGCTTTAAGACATCCACGCCTATTGTTACTTACTTAACTTATGACAGAACGTCTTATGACAGAACGGTTGTTCCATAAGCCGAGCTTAAAAAAGGTTTCCATTCGCGCCGGTCTTTTGCCTATCTCATCCAATTTGAAAGACCTTGTTCCGAGATGTTGTTTTCTACTTGATTTTTCCATCGAATTCGTGGCCTTCCTCTTTAACGTGAACTATCACTTTTATATGCCTTTTGAGTTGGGGCATCTTCATCCATTCTCACAAGATGGCCTAGCTAACGTAGTCGCTGCAGGTCGATCCGTCTGACTATGACGATGTCCGAGAATAGATGGCATAGCTCTTGGTTCATTCAACGGCGATATTTACCATCGACGCAGATCGGCCCATAGATCTTCCGGAGAATTTTTCTCTCAAATACTCCAAGAGCTGTCACATCTGCTTGCGCAAGTACCCATGCTCCAGATCCATACAACAGCATCTTGTAGAGTGTGAATTTGGTCTGGCCATAGGTGGCCTTGCTTTTGAGTTGCTTACACAGACCATAGTAGCATCTGTTGGCCAACACTATTCTCCTCCGGATTTCAAAACTGATGTCATTCTACCTGACTACCTCGAAGCTGTAGTTCTCAAGTTCCACAGTTAGTCGCCATTTACTGTCAGTCCCACTTTGCAAGACATCTTCTCAATTTGTTCAAAGGTGGCTTTTACCGCTCTCAATGTTCGACCCATTATATCGATGTCATCGGCGTAGGCGAGTAACATGTGATCACACGACAAACTATCACCTTGTCTGTCCGACTTTAACTGCTGACCTTGTACAACTTAAAGTTATCCTGCAAAGCCGCATTAATTTTGCAGGAATGCCGAACGCATATATGGCTTTAAACACCTCTGAACTGATAGGGCTGTCGAATGCGGCTTTATAGTCGACGAATAGGTGGTATGTGTCGATGTGTTCTTCGTGGATTTTTTTCCAGGATTTGGCGCAGAGTGAAAATCTGGTCAATGGTGGATTTGCCAGGCTAGAAGCCGCATTGGTATGGTCCAATAATGTCATTGACCATTGGCTTCAGTTGCCGCATTGGTATGGTCCAATAATGTCATTGACCATTGGCTTCAGTTGTTCGCTGGATATCACTTTGTATGCGATGGGAAGGAGACTTATTCCTCTATAGTTGGCACACATCGTCTTGTCTCCTTTTTGGTGCACGGGACACAGGATGCTGAGGTTCCAATCATTGGGCATTCATTCTTCTAGCCAAATTGTACTAATCAGCTGGTGCATGCTCCTTATCAGCATCTGACCACCAGTCTTGAATAGTTTGGCTTGTAACCCATCGGCACCTGCTGTTTTATTATTCTTCAGCCGATTGATTGCTATTCTGACTTCATCTTGGCTAGGTGGTATACACTCTATATCGTCATCTATTATACGTTCTGGGGAATTCTTTGCCATTATGCTTCCAAATTATTGTCGGGACAAGAAGTGATTTCGTCAAGCAGGTGGGTAAGTTGAGCGGGGTAGGCCTCTGCTACCTTTTGTGTTTGTAGCTTTTCGAGTTTTCGTGTTACATTCCATCGCAACTTTGCTACTACATTAAGACGGGTGCGAACCTTGGCTGCCACAAGGTAATGGTCCGAATCGACATGCCTTCCGTCTATCATAACGTGGTCAATTTTATTCCTCGTTGCTTGATAAGGAGAAATCCAGGTGGTCTTGTGTATATCGAGATGCTTGAATCTGGAGCTGCTAACTACCATGTTTTTGCTGCCGCGATGTCAATCAACCTCATGTCGTTGTCAGATGTTTCTTCATGTATGCTGACCAAAAATATATATAGTTAGACCTTGAAAAATATTTTTATAAACCCACGCCTATAGTTACTCACATAAAAAAATAATTTTTGGAAAAGTTTTGGGACTCTGCTTCCTGTCCTTCAAATCCTGCCAAGTCAATGCACACAATAATTGGGTTCACATTCGAATCATATCGCTAATCTTATTGACACAAATCCAATTGTTGTTAACCCCCTTTCAGCTCAATAATTTATTTTTAGCGTGAAACTGTAGACTTTCATTATTCCCGAAAACAAAAGACTTAAGACACAAACCTCATTAACTCAGATTACAAACTTTCATTGATATTAAATTCGCACAGCAACTCAAAACAACCGAACAAACAATGAGGAAATCTCTAGAAAATGTTTGCAGTTAGGGAAAAGTTTTGTGGTTTTCCACAAATCTCAGCATGCTTAACTTTTATTCTATTTTGGTTTGACATTATTAACACACACATACACACTAACACATGTCAAATGATGCTGCTGCTGATGATGACGATGAGGATTTTCACTTGCAAATCAACAAATATTACAACTGTCAGATTACTCTTTTCTCTCATCACTGTCACTGTCACTTACGTTAGTACAAAAACCCTAATTTCACTTAAATCCAACCAACCAAAGATGGTCAGAAATGTGCGGCGAACCCAGCCTGACCAATTTTACTACTGGTAATTCCTTCTTGACGTATTGCAAAAAAAAAAAAACAAACAAAAAAATAGCTCCGAACAGAAGTAGAAAATAATGACACATTGGCCACTGAAAAGAAGTGGTGGTAGGAGGAGGTTGGGTGGGCCGGAGATTTGTTCCACAACACACACACATACATACAAGAAATTGTGAAAAGAAGAGGAAAAACGAGAAGCATATTTTCACACAATACTTTCACTGCGGTCAAAATCTGTGGCATCGTTACATTGCACCCAGAAGAAAAATAACAACGAAAAAGAAAAGAAGCCGATGCAGAAGATGAAGTAGTTAAGCCAAGTAATCAAATTGCCAGCAATTTTCTTTGCTTTATGGCCGTGGAAAATATAGTGGCAATAAAGCCAAACTCAACAACAACACAACTAAACATTTGAGAACATTTCGTGTTGCCATAGTCATAGCCATTTATTATAGCGACAACATGGCCATTATAATGTGGACGTTGGAGCTCTTACCGGTAGTAGGACATACACACACGCGCTCTGTACAAGGTAGGCAGGCATCATGGTATGGGGTGATTTGTGGGGAGAACATTGGCAGCACACAAAAAAATAGATAAATAGACATACGAGGGATGGTGTAGATAGGATAGAAGGAATTTTCAAGGACTAGCATAGCTACATTTAAAAACCCAGTAAGAAAAGTAGTAAAGTCGGACGTGGCCGAATATATAATACCCAGATGAATCATGACAGACGTTGCAGTTTTGAAGGGTAAGTAAAATCAAATTGGATTCATCAACATGTCATTCTACAACTTATACTAAAAATTTTCATTTGTACAGATATAGGGTGGCTTCTTACAATGGGACAAAATTATGTACATCAATTTAAAGCAAATATCAATCGGACACCCATTGATTATTCGGATAGATATCTGGAGAGCATGAGGAGATTGGTGCACCATTTCCTTAAAATCGGACGAAAATATATATAAAAGCTATATCGAAATCTAAACCGATTTCATCAAAACTTGTCACAGGTTAGGTCATACTAATTTCAGTATGTTTTGTGCATATCGGCCACATTTTGAGTTCTTGGTGCATCATTTACTTCAAATCGGGAGAAAATATATATGGTAGCTCTATTCAAATTTGAGCCGATTTAAATAAAACTATCCACATGGTAGGTTATATGAACTTCAGTGCGTTTTGCAAAATTTTGTGTCAATCGGCCTAACGTTGGGTCTTTCGTGTACCATTTACTTAAAATCGAACGAATGACATCAGTTTTGCAATTCGGAGAAGGATAGTGATGACCAACAGATGCTATTATGGTCTGATCAAACAACTCAAAAGCAAGCCCACCTGGATTCTTATAACATAAATTTTATAAGGCGTGGATTCTTATAACATAAATTGTATAAGGCGTGGGTTCTTATAACATACATTTTATAAGGCGTGGATTCTTATAACATAAATTTTATAAGGCGTGGATTCTTATAACATAAATTTTATAAGGCGTGGATTCTTATAACATACATTTTATAAGGCGTGGGTTCTTATAACATACATTTTATAAGGCGTGGGTTCTTATAACATACATTTTATAAGGCGTGGATTCTTATAACATAAATTTTATAAGGCGTGGATTCTTATAACATAAATTTTATAAGGCGTGGATTCTTATAACATAAATTTTATAAGGCGTGGGTTCTTATAACATACATTTTATAAGGCGTGGATTCTTATAACATAAATTTTATAAGGCGTGGATTCTTATAACATAAATTTTATAAGACGTGGATTCTTATAACATAAATTTTATAAGGCGTGGATTCTTATAATATAAATTTTATAAGGCGTGGATTCTTATAACATAAATTGTTTAAGGCCCTATATTAATCGTATATATAATGCGTGCGGTTT
This sequence comes from Musca vetustissima, assembly GCF_032173495.1. Taxonomy (NCBI): domain Eukaryota; kingdom Metazoa; phylum Arthropoda; class Insecta; order Diptera; family Muscidae; genus Musca; species Musca vetustissima. The sequence goes on along the minus strand of NW_026886477.1, from coordinate 39,298 downwards.
TTAAAAAAAATATTTTTAAGACCTAAGCTTATTACACAACCTTCATTTTGGCAATTCTAAAACCATTTATTTTTTGTGTTGGCGAAATTTCTATTATTTTCTGTTACTAAGCCTTACCTTGGTGGGGGTTTCACCATCTGTGGGTTTCTTCTAGAGAGTTTTTTTTGTGCAGTGCTGCTGCTTTGTTTTTATGTCCAGCTTCCTTTAGATTTGTTCGACAATGGTTCCAAAGTTTTCTTTTGCAATTGCATTTGATGGTCGTTTGGTTGTTGTTGTTGTGTCGTTTCTTTAATATCTCTGATGTACTTGATCTTTAGTGTAATGCTTGACATACTTTACCTTTCAGAAAAGTAAGCAACAAAAAAAAAATTACAACAACAAAAACATTAACTTGTTGCAGCAAAAAAAAATGAATTGAAGAAAATCTTGAAAATTGAGGAAAATACTATAGAAAATATCTACTACTCACATATAAACAACAATTCAGAGTTGCCACTTTTGGGTGCCAATATTGGAATTACATGGACATTTTTCCAATATCGTTGTAGTAATCTTACATATGCAGAATATATTTCAATGGTATTCTCCCCTGGATCCTTTTTATATAATGTTCTGAGTATTTAAAAATATTTTTTGAAAGCAACAATTGAAGGCGTTGATTTAAAAAAAATAGGCGAAGATTTTTAAATATATTTTTCAAGACAAAATCTTGGCCTGGATTTGAAAAAAATCAAGCACGAAATGTATGCGTGGATTTATAAAAAATATTTTTTCCGGATCAAATATGGGATTTTTATATGATATTTTCTAGACAAAATATATTTGACCAAACTTTGCAAATTCTTGGCCAGAAATTGTCTTTCATAATGGCAAGTCTGCCCAGATGAAATATTTAGAAGAGGAAATACGATACCAGATCTTTTAGGCAAGTGAGTTGGTATTGGTAACGTTTATTTTTGTTGTTTCTCGGATGGGTTTCAGCTCAGCATGGTGGGTTGGTGGTGGTTCGGCGAGCTACGTTTCAGTTTGGGTAGTTTGGAAGGCTGGCTGCCTGGTGTAATGATGATGGCTTCTTTCTTGACTCCATCTTTAAAAGTTCAAGTGAAAATCTTTATGTTAAAATTTTCTATTTCTACTTTTGCCAAAACGAGAAAGTTGCTGGTAATGGCATGTCAGTGAACGACAACGACACCAACATTGCCGGCAACAATTGCCGCTGTTTGCTATTTGCTGCGGCAACGACAACCACTTTTTATTTGCTATTCATAATTCTTGGTGATGTTGTTGATTATTTAGTGTATTGAATTCTGTGTGTGTGTGTGTCTTTTTGGGGTTTCCCCCCTCACAACACCCTCTTGGTTTACTTTTTTCACAAATAACAATGTTCAACTATTTAAAGAAAAATTTCGTTAAATTCTCGTTTATTGTTGTTATTTTAGAAATTATTTATTTGTAATTGATTTCCTGTTCCACATTTTAGACTTTCAAAAACAAAAAAAAAAACAACAACAGCAATAACAACTAATTGTTGGTATCGAAGATGGGACGTATAAATGTATTTTATAGGATTTTTATATACAAATTTGTTCAAGGACCAAATATAGGCGTGGATTTTTAAATACAAATTTTTCAAGGACCAGGCGTTGATTTTTAAATACAAAATATTCAAGGACCAAATATAGGCGAGGATTTTTAAATACAAATTTTTCAAGGACCAGGCGTTGATTTTTAAAGAAATATGTTTTCAAGGACCAAATATAGGCGTGGATTTTTAAAGAAATATTTTTATAGGCGGGGATCAAAAACAATTAACAAGGACCAAATATAGGCGGGGATCAAAAACAATTAACAAGGACCAAATATAGGCGTAGATTTTTAAAGAAATATTTTTTCAAGGACCAAATATAGGCGTGGATTTTTAAAGAATTTAAGAAATATTTGCCAAGGACCAAATATAGGCGTGAATTTTTAAAGAAATATTTTTTCAAGGGCCAAATATAGGCGTGGATTTTTAAAGAAATATTTTTTCAAGGACCAAAAATAGGCGTGGATTTTTAAAGAAATTTATTTTGTTAAGGGCCAAAAATAGTCGTGGATTTTTAAAGAAATATTTTTTCAAGGACCAAAAATAGGCGTGGATTTTTAAAGAAATATTTTTTCAAGGACCAAAAATAGGCGTGGATTTTTAAAGAAATATTTTTTCAAGGGCCAAATATAGGCGTGGATTTTTAAAGAAATATTTTTTCAAGGACCAAAAATAGGCGTGGATTTTCAAAGAAATATTTTTTCAAGGACCAAAAATAGGCGTGGATTTTCAAAGAAATATTTTTTCAAGGACCAAAAATAGGCGTGGATTTTCAAAGAAATATTTTTTCAAGGACCAAAAATAGGCGTGGATTTTTAAAGGACCAAAAATAAGCGTAGATTTTTAAAGGACCAAAAATAGGCGTGGATTTTTAAAGAAATATTTTTCAAGGACCGAAAATAGGCGTGGATTTTTAAAGAAATATTTTTCAAGAACCGAAAATAGGCGTTGATTTTTAAAGAAATATTTTTTCAAGGACCAAAAATAGGCGTGGATTTTTGGATGAAATTTGTAATAGGTCACTTATTTGGCCCAAGGACGAACCCTATTGAAATTAGGAATTAAATACAAATTTTTCTAGGACCAGGCGTTGATTTTTAAAGAAATATGTTTTCAAGGACCAAATATAGGCGTGGATTTTTAAAGAAATATTTTTATAGGCGGGGATCAAAAACAATTAACAAGGACCAAATATAGGCGGGGATCAAAAACAATTAACAAGGACCAAATATAGGCGTAGATTTTTAAAGAAATATTTTTTCAAGGACCAAATATAGGCGTGGATTTTTAAAGAATTATTTTTTCAAGGACCAAATATAGGCGTGGATTTTTAAAGAAATATTTTTTCAAGGACCAAATATAGGCGTGGATTTTTAAAGAAATATTTTTTCAAGGACCAAATATAGGCGTGGATTTTTAAAGAAATATTTTTTCAAGGACCAAATATAGGCGTGGATTTTTAAAGAAATATTTTTTCAAGGACCAAATATAGGCGTGGATTTTTAAAGAAATAGTTTTTCAAGGACCAAAAATAGCCATGGATTTTTAAAGAAATAGTTTTTCAAGGACCAAAAATAGGCGTCGATTTTTAAAGAAATATTTTTTAAAGGACCAAAAATAGGCGTGGATTTTTAAAGAAATATTTTTTAAAGGACCAAAAATAGGCGTGAATTTTTTAAGAAATATTTTTTAAAAGACCAAAAATAGGCGTGGATTTTTAAAGAAATATTTTTACAAGGACCAAAAATAGGCGTGTATTTTTAAAGAAATATTTTTAAAGGACCAAAAATAGGCGTGTATTTTTAAAGAAATATTTTTTGAATGAATCCTTGGCCTGGATTTCTAAAGTTTTTTTTAAGAATTCTAGCCATGGATTTTTAAAGAAATATTTTTTCAAGGGCCAAATATAGGCGTGGATTTTTAAAGAAATATTTTTTCAAGGACCAAAAATAGGCGTGGATTTTTAAAGAAATTTATTTTGTTAAGGGCCAAAAATAGTCGTGGATTTTTAAAGAAATATTTTTTCAAGGACCAAAAATAGGCGTGGATTTTTAAAGAAATATTTTTTCAAGGACCAAAAATAGGCGTGGATTTTTAAAGAAATATTTTTTCAAGAGCCAAATATAGGCGTGGATTTTTAAAGAAATATTTTTTCAAGGACCAAAAATAGGCGTGGATTTTCAAAGAAATATTTTTTCAAGGACCAAAAATAGGCGTGGATTTTTAAAGGACCAAAAATAAGCGTAGATTTTTAAAGGACCAAAAATAGGCGTGGATTTTTAAAGAAATATTTTTCAAGGACCGAAAATAGGCGTGGATTTTTAAAGAAATATTTTTCAAGAACCGAAAATAGGCGTTGATTTTTAAAGAAATATTTTTTCAAGGACCAAAAATAGGCGTGGATTTTTGGATGAAATTTGTAATAGGTCACTTATTTGGCCCAAGGACGAACCCTATTGAAATTAGGAAAAATCGGGTCAGATTTAGATATAGCTCCCATATATATTTTCGTCCGATTTAATGTAAATGGTGCACCAAAATCCCTAAATATCTTTCGATATGCACGAAATTTGGCACAGAGTAATGAATTACGTCTAGAATGATGTGTGTTAAGTTTCCTGAAAATCGGTTCAGATTTAGATATAGTTCCCATATATATTTTCGTCCGATTTAATGTAAATGGTCCACCAAAGTCCCTAAATATCTTTCGATTTGCACGAAATTTGGCACAACGTAATGTATTAGGTCTGTAACGATGTGTGTTAAGTTTCCTGAAAATCGGTTCGTCCGATTTAATGTAAATGGTGTACCAAAGTCCCTATATATCTTTCGATTTGTACGAAATTTGGAACAGCGTAATGATTTAGGTCTAGAATCATGTGTGTTAAGTTTCCTGAAAATCGGTTCAGATTTAGATATATTTTCGTCGGATTTAAGGTAAATGGTGTACCAAAGTCCCTTAAAATCTTTCGGTTTGCACGAAATTTTGGACAGCGTAATGAATTGGGTCTATAATGATGTATCTGACCACATGAACAATTTAGTATAGGTTGCAGAATGACATGTTTATGGATCCAATTTCATTTTACTGGTCCTTTGAAAATGCGACGTCTCGTAGGATTCATCTGTTGAATATATCCAAAGTGGTGAAGAGTGTCATATAGTCGGCCCCGTCCGACTTTACTACTTTCCTTACTGGTTTCTTATTAAGAGTTGCTATTGTTTGTTTCTGACTTGGTTTCCTTTGAGCTCTACAAATGACACAGAAAAACCAGTGAGCGGAGCAGTATAGTCGGACGGGGCCGACCATGCGATACCCTACACAACTACCACGAACTCTAACTTTCTGAGGATGTTTATTCCGAGTCTGAGTAATATTTCGTGATATTTGCCCCCTCTTGTCCGATTAGAGGTTAACAACACCTCTTCCTTACTATTTTCGAATATTCAGTACAGTCCTTCTAATTACTTGTCCAGATTACCTTCACGGTGGGTTGTGTTGTGATTTTCGGATTATACTCTACTCGAAAACACACAAAAAATTATGTTTTCGGTCCATTTCATCCCAAAATTTTAATCTGATCATCACCGAAAATTATAGGCGTTGTTCTTGACCATAACTGGAACTTCATGAAAAATTTCAAAGCCATCAGCGCGATATTTCTCCCTCTAATATGGTAATGGGTTACTGAATAATATCTGAATACGTATGCACCTGTAAATATTTGACTGTAACTCCCACATCTGAGTAGATACATCACTATATTTGGTATCAATTTAAAGGCCAACCACTCCTCTTGGATGTGCTATCAACTCCTGGGGTCTACATCCTCCAGGAGTAAATATATATGCCATAGAATACAAATTTTGTCATTTTTCACACAAAAGTCAGGGTCCATTTGACCCGCTAAATATTGACCGATCTTTATCAAAACATGCATGCTTATTCTCTGGCCCGATCCCCTTCTCCATGCAAAAATTCGCGGTGTTTGGGCCATATTTGCGGCCTCTGGAGCGACCAGAAAAACCGACAAAAATTTAGTATTTGGTCCATTTCATCCCCTAAATATTAACCGATCTTTTCCAAAAACAATAGGGGTCTTCATTGGCCAGAACCCATCCTACATGCAAAATTTCGTGAAGATTGGTACATAACTGTGGCCTGTATCGTGTTTACAAATTATAATGGACAGACGGACGGACGGACGGACGGACACACATGTCTAGATCGACTCAGCTAGTCGAGATATGACGATCGGTATACTTAAAGGTGGGTCTAGGACCAATATTTCGCGGCGTTACAAACATTTGGGGCTGCACAAAGCTATAATACCCTGACAACATAGTTGTGTAGGGTATAAAAACACACTGGCAAAGTCAAATACTTCAATTGGAAATTTCAATGGCCCACATTAATTTGAATAAAATTGCCGTATGCACATTTTTTTTTTTTTTTTTTTTTTTGTTTCCTCCTTTTGAGAGACGTAGTGGTAAAATTCTAGTATTCATCTTAAAAAAGAAATTTTCAGTTTTGCTGGCTGCTTAACGAGAGAGAGTGGGTGATTTAAGAGTCTTAAGTGAAATAGGAGAAAAAAAGAACAAATACAACAAAATCCCGCTCCGAATTTAATGCAATTGCCATTTACCCCTTATGCTGTCATTGTCTGATTGCAAGTATGTTGCAAGGTTTTTTTCTTCAACTTTGCCTTCATGCTATCAGCTTAGCTTTTAGTTCTATTGCGTGGGTCTCGTTTGTGTCTTTTTGGGTATGGGTACCATTTCAGAGGTTCGCAAATGTGGCAACAAATCGAGATCAGTGGCTATGTTAGTCATTAAAAAAACCAGTGAGCGGAGCAGTATAGTTGGACGGGGCCGACCATATGATACCCTACACAACTTAGACGAAAATATAACTTTCTGTAGTTCTATATTCTGAGTTTGGACAATATTTCGCGATATTTGCACCCTTTTGGCCGACCAGAGGTCAACAAATATTACTAATACTCAGCACAGTCCTTCTAATTACTTGTCCAGATTCCCTTCACCGTGGGTTGTGTAGGGATGTTCGGCCTTCAATTGTGGCCTATAGGTCGAATCGAAAAAAAAATAGTTTTCGATCCACTTCATCCCAAAATTATTATATGTTCATCGCCGAAAATTATAGGCGTTCTCCTTGACCATAACTGGAACCTGATGAAACATTTAAAAGCGATCCACGCTATATTTCCGTCCCCTAGTGTGGTATTAAATTATTAAATAATATCTGAATACGTAAACATCTGTAAATATTTAAGTGTAACTCCCACATCCGAGTACATACGACAGTATATTTGGTATCACTCCACTCCTCTTGGATATACTATCAAATTCTCGGCTCTATGTCCTTCAGGGGTAAATCTGTACGCTATAGAAAACACATTTTGTAATTTTTCACATAAAAGTCAGGGTCCATTTGACCCGCTAAATATTGACCGATCTTTATCAAAACAGGCATGCTTATTCTTTGTCCAAATCCCCTTCTCCATGTAAAAATTCGAGATGTTTGGGCCACAACTGCGGCCTCTGGAGCGACCCCTAAATATTAACCGATCTTTACCAAAAACAATAGGGGTCTTCATTGGCCAGAACCGGTCCTACATACAAAATTTCGTGAAGATTGGTCCATAACTGTGGCCTGTATCGTGTTTACAAAATATAATGGACGGACGGACGGACACACATGTCTAGATCGACTCAGCTAGTCTTAAAGGAGGATCTATGACCAATATTTCGCGGCGTTACAAACTCTTGGGGCTGCACAAAGCTGTAATACCCTGTCAACATAGTTGTGTAGGGTATAATAAACTCACGCCTTGTATTGGTCCTTGAAAAATGTGCTTTAAAAATCTACGCCTTGTTTTGGTCCTTGAACAAATGTGCTTTAAAAAACCAAGCCTTGTTTTGGTCCTTGAAAAAATGTGCTTTAAATATCTACGCCTTGTTTTGGTCCTTGAAAAATGTGCTTTAAAAATCCACGCCTCCTTTTGGTCCTTGAAAAAATTTGCTTTAAAAATCCACGCTTTGTTGTTTAAATAAATTGTTTCAGAACCTCTGACATTAGATTGGTAATTTTTTTCTCCAATTTATTCTTGAGAATGGTTTTTGATTAAAAATCCCACAGACCCAAATATTGAGACACATGGTTGGGATGGATTTACGAATGTCTGCTGTCGTTTCTAAGTCGAACTTCCAACTCGAACTCTAAAATGTGTGTGTGTGACAACAACATTTTGCGGTTGGGACTTTCTCCTTGCAATTATTATTTTTTTTTTTGGTTTAATGGTGGGGGCACGCTGAATGCTTGTTTTTTTTTTTGCAAATTTCTTATAGCCATCCACTCTTGGTTTTCTTTTTCTATATCCAGATTCTAATGGCATCAGATCACGGTGTGTTTCGTGTTTTTTGGTATCTAATATATGTGAGAGTGTGTGTGTGCATGCTTCGGTTTCCTTCTTCTGTACAATATTGCGGCTCAGTCACCCAAGACTGGTTGGAATAGAAGAAGTTGGTTTGGTTGTTTGTAAATTATGATTGCCCCCCTCCTTGGTACATCCATACAAACCTACATATTGTACATACATACTACGTATTTGTTAAGGTGATTTATTTGAATAAATGTTATCATTATTGTCTATTGTTTGTAGGTGAAAATAGTTTTACTTTTGACCCATATTCCCATATTTCGAATACGACAAAAAAATCATTCCATTGTAAATATTTATATGCGAGTGTTTGTGTGTGTGTATCAACATTTCTAGAAGTTTGCCCTCAATGTGCTACAATTTTGAGGATTGGTTGAGATGTATCTTTTTCTTGCTATTTTGGAGGCGTTTGATATTTTTTTGTTGGTTTTCTCGCTTTATTGGAGTTAATGGATTCTAGTTGTAATGAAGTTTTATGGTATTATTCTGTTCTACATTGCATTCAGTGACATATGTCACAGGAAATGTGAAATGTTATTATATATGAGTGAAATTTATGTAAAGTTTTTGATATTTATGTATGTCAGAAAAGTTGACATTTGCTAGCCTATTTTTGATGGATATTTTTTTCAAACCAACTGCAGTGCAGTAGGTGTGGAATAGGCGTGGAATTTTTAAAGAATATCTTCAGAGCTATTGGCGTGAATTTTTTAAAAGAATATCTTCAGAGCTATTGGCGTGAATTTTTTAAAAGAATATCTTCAGAGCTATAGGCGTGGATTTTTTTAAAGAATATCTTCAGAGCTATAGGCGTGGATTTAAAAAAAAAAATCTTCAGATCTATAGGCGTGGAGTTTTTAAAAGAATATCTTCAGAGCTATAGTCGTGGATTTTTTAAAAGAATATCTTCAGAGCCAAGGCGTGGAGTTTTTAAAAGAATATCTTCAGAGCCATAGGCGTGGATTTTCTTAAAGAATATCTTCAGAGCTGTAGGCGTGGACTTTTAAAAAAATTATCTTCAGAGCTATAGGCGTGGAGTTTTTAAAAGAATATCTTCAGAGCTATAGGCGTGGAGTTTTTAAAGGAATATCTTCAGAGCTATAGGCGTGGAGTTTTTAAAAGAATATCTTCAGAGCTATAGGCGTGGATTTTTTAAAGAAAATCTTCAGAGCTATAGGCGTCGATTTTTTAAAGAAAATCTTCAGAGCTATAGGCGCGGATTTTTTAAAGAAAATCTTCAGAGCTATAGGCGTGGATTTTTTAAAGAAAATCTTCAGAGCTACGAGCTCGGATTTTTTAAAGAAAATCTTCAAAGCTATGAGCTCGGATTTTTTAAAGAAAATCTTCAGAGCTATACGGATGGATTTTTAAATAATATCTTCAAAGCTAAAAATAAGAATTCGAATGCCCAAAAGTTGTCTTCTAAATGGCAGTTTCACTGTGTAGATTGTTGATGTTCTGTACAAGTTTGTTTTGGATTTTTTGTTTTGCCACTTTAGGTGACCCACATTTTTGGAAGAAAAAGTGCATGCATTTTATTTTTATTTTTCTCGTAAGGAGTCAATGTTGTGGTTGTTGTTGTTTATGTTACCTCGTTATGTTTCCGTGCGAATGATATGCTGTGATACGATCCGGCCTTTAGCTAAATTATTACAATTTAAATTGCTTAATTTGCTGTTGCTGTTAATTTGTCTTCTTCTTGTCTTTAGCAGTCACACGCATTGCCCGGCGTATTTATTTCACTTTTTGTTGATTGCCAGTTGGTCAGTCCCCTTGGTGATGTTCATAATTTCATGGCGTTTCTTTGAGTTGTGTTTTCTGTTTTGGTATATCATTCAAGTTGAGTTCATTAAACTTGTTGTTGGAAATGTAATTATTATTGTTGTTGTTGCTGTAACTATGTTGCACCCTATGGCAGGAGGATATATATCACAAAAAAAAATAATTAGTTTTTAAAGGAGGTGTCAATCACATGTTGAACACAACATAAATGACCGCTAATAACCTTAATGCAATATTTGGGGTAAATTAAAACTGTAAGACCAAGGACAATGGTTGGTTGGTGAATAAAGTGGTTGCACAGTTAGTTGTCAGATATTCCACAGCCAGAAGACCTTACATACAAGTGTATATAATATATGTTATATGTTGGATTCATTTAACTGGCTTTCTTGAAGAAGAAGGATTTATGCTTAGAGGCTTTTTGGTGGATTTAAGCATATTCTTTAGAAAAAATCAACACTTATGGCTATGTTGGTCTTTAAAAAAATATATTTTAAATTGTTTTTGATTTTTAATATGTCTACGTTTTTAAGGACGCTCGTTGATCCTTCACAACAACAAAAATAAATGTATGTTTATGGCTCTCCTAATGCTTGTCATATAAAGCTCTCCGTGGCTATAAAATGCTCCCAAGATCATTAAGGAACCGCCACCGAAATATCGTTTTAAGAAATATGGTGATACCGTCCGTAGATCTCTCCAATAACAACTAAAACCATCTGGGGCATCAAGATTGAATTTATTCTCGTCCGAAAAAATCAACTAAGAAAACATATCGAACAGATCTACGGACGGAATCACCATATTTCTTAGAACGATATTTCGGTGGCGGTTCCTTAATGATCTTGGCAGCATTTTATAGCCACGGAGAGCTTTATATGACAAGCATTAGGAGAGCCATAAACATACATTTATTTTTGTTGTTGTGAAGGATCAACGAGCGTCCTTAAAAACGTAGACTTTATTTGACATTTCCTAGTTGTCAGATGAATTGAATGGAGTACGTTCAAGTCTTGGAAGACAAATTATTGCCATTTTGGGAAAGCAGCAACAATGAAGGACTCGGTTTTCAGCAGGACAACAGTTCATAAAAGTCGCCGTACTCAAGTATGGTTAAAATCAAAAAATATTAAAATTTCCGACCAGAATCCGATCGAGAACATGAGTGGAATCTTGACTCGTCATGTGTATGCGGAAAACCGCCAATTCCAAACTGTTTGTAACCTCAAAGTTACTTCTTTGAGGTTAAAAACAATGAATGGCGGTTAATCGATGAAAATTTCCGAAAAAAATGATAGGCAGTATGATGGATAGAATTTTTGAACATATTTAAAATAAGGGAGGCTCTACCCATTATTGATTAAAATTATTTTATTTTATTTAAGTTTAAAAAAAATAAATTTATCTAATTTTGTAAAAGTGCGTCTATAGTTATGCAACACCAGTAATTTTGAGAGTGCAGAATTCGGCGAAACTACAAAGAATAAATTAATTATTTTATTGAATAATACGTGTTTTTGGTCGTTTTATTGTGAACCATAACTTAATGGGTCCATTTTATTTGTCAACTAACATACCAACTGAATTAAAGGTGCGTCTATAGTTATGACACGCAGTGTATTGGGACGATGTTATTGCATTATGTGGTAGTAGGTAGTAGGACAAATGTGAACATAAGCAAATCGAGATGTACAGGATTCAGATTGAAGTCCGGAAATTTTACCAACGAGTAAAACAACAAACTAAAGGCTTTAGTTCAGACACATCCTCCTGTAGAGATGAAGATGGAATCCTGGTGACAGATACAGATCGCGTGTTGAGGATCTGGAAGGAGTATTTTGTAAAGCTTCTGGTATCAAATAGTGGCGGTGAAGAAGATACCCCAGAGCCAATAACAGATGACGGTTTAGAGTGTATACAACCTAGCCAAGATGCGATCAGAGTAACAATTAATCGGCTAAAGAATAATAAAGCAGCAGGTTCCGATGAATTACCAGCCAAACTAATCAAGATCGGTGATCAGATGCTGATCAGGAGCATGCAACAGCTGATTAGTACAATTTGGCTAGATGAATGCATGACCAATGATTGGAACATCAGAAGCATGTGTCACGTGCACAAAAAGGGAAACAACACGATATGTGTACTATCCAGCGTGTTGTGTGAAAGACTGAAGCCAATGGTCAATGATATTGTTGGACCATATCAGTCCGTTTCTGGCCTAGCAAATCCACCATTGACCAGATTTTCACTCTGATACTGGATACTGGAAAAGACCCTGGAAAAGATACAGGAAAAGACCCACGAAAAACGCACCGTTCCGAGGTGTTCAAAGCCATGTCTGCGTTCGACATTCCTGCAGAATTAATACGGATATGCAGGATAACTTTAACTTGCACAAGGTCAGCAGTTAAAGTCGGAAAGGACCTCTCGAAGGGCCTCTTGTCGACAAGGTGACAGTTTGTCGTGTGACCTGTTTACCATCCTGCTGGAAAAGGGCATACGAGATGCCAATCTGAAGAGAAATAACACTATGTACACCAAACAATACATGTTACTCGCCTACGCCGATGACATCGGCATAATGGGTCGAACATTGCGAGCGGTAATGAGAAGTAGCCTGCCAATGTGGGACTGACAGTAAATGGCGAGAAGACAAAGCAGATGGTATCAACGCGCAAGACGTCCAGTAGACTCGGACCAACTGCGGAACTTGAGGACTACAGCTTCGAGGTAGTCAAAGATGACATCAGTTTTGAAATTCGGAGAAGGATAGTGATGGCCAAGCGATACTACTATGGTCTGAGCAAACAACTCAAAAGCAAGGCCACCTCCCGCCAGACCAAACTCACACTCTACAAGACGCTGGTACTACCCGTGTTATAGGTATCTGAAGCATAGATACTTATGCAAGTAGATGAAGCAGCTCTTGGAGTGTTTGAGAGAAAAATTCCCCGAAAGATCTATGGGCCGATCTGCGTTGACGGTGAATATCGCCGTCGAATGAATCATGAATTGCACCAGCTATTCGCGGACATCGACATTGTTAGACGTATTGAGCTGCAGCGACTACGTTGGCTAGGTCATGTTGGGAAAATGGATGAAGATGCCTCAGCTCAGAAAGCATAAAAAAGCGAGCTGATGGTTCACGCAGAAGGGGAAGGGCACGAATACGATGGAAAGAGCAAGTCGAAGACAACATTGACGAAAATGGTCTTTCAAATTGGAAAAACTACGCAAAAGACCGACGCGACTGAAAAATCTGAAAATCTTTTCTAAGCTCGTCATATGGAACGAAAGTTCTGTCACAAGCCAGTTAAGTAAAGTAAGTAAGTACATATCTCAATCTCACACTCCAACGGTAATTATACCCTACACAACTATGTTGTCAGGGTATTATAGCTTTGTGCAGCCCCAAATGTTTGTAACGCCGCGAAATATTGGTCCTAGACCCACCTTTAAGTATACCGATCGTCATATCTCGACTAGCTGAGTCGATCTAGACATGTGTGTCCGTCCGTCCGTCCATTATAATTTGTAAACACGATACAGGCCACAGTTATGGACCAATCTTCACGAAATTTTGCATGTAGGTTGGGTTCTGGCCAATGAAGACCCCTATTGTTTTTGGGAAAGATCGGTTAATATTTAGGGGATAAAATGGACCAAATCCTAAATTTTTGTCGGTTTTTCTGGTCGCTCCAGAGACCGCAATAATGGCCCGAACATTGTGAAATTTTCCTTGGAGAAGGGGATCGGGCCAAAGAATAAGCATGCCTGTTTTCATAAAGATCGGTCAAATTTAGCGGGTCAAATGGACCCTGACTTTTGTGTGAAAAATGACAAATTTTGTATTCTATAGCGTATATATTTACCCATGAAGGACATAGACCCGAGAAGTTGATATTATATCCAAGAGGAGTGGTTGACCTTTAAATTAATACCAATTATATTGTTTTATGTGCTCGGATGTGGGAGCTACACCTAAATATTTACAGGTATCTCCGTATTCGTATATTATTTAGTAACCCATTATCACTCTCGAGAGCGGAACTATAGCGCTGATCGCTTTGAAATGTTCCATGAGGTTCCAGTTATGGTCAAGAACAACGCCTATAATTTGCGGCGATGATCAGATAATAATTTTGGATTGAAGTGGGCCGAAAACTTAATTTTTTGTGTTATTTTCGACTCGATCTATAGACGACAAATGAAAGCCGAACATCACAACACAACCCACGGTGAAGGGAATCTGGACAATAGATGTACTGAATACTCGTAATATTCGGAGGAAGAGGTGCTGTTTACCTCTAATCGGGCAAGAGGGTGCAAATATCACAAATATTGCCCAGGCTCGGAATAAACATCCACAGAAAATTTGAGTTCCGTGGTAGTTGTGTAGGGTATCGTATGGTCGGCCCCGTCCAACTATACTGCTCCGCTCACTGGTTTTAATTTCAATTTTCAATATTCCAATATTCCTCGATTTGTACCTCTAAATTAAATTTGTAACAAATATAGTACTTTTCATACACATGAGTACACGCTTTCAAAACCATATCCTTACATCGACCCTACTTCCCAACCCTAATTCGCATTCCAAATTTCATGTTTCTATCTCTATACATTCACATACTACGAAATTGTACCAAATTTAGTACTTTTTAGTACTTTTCGCTTACTTATAGTTCAAATGTCCAAAAAACCCTTTCATATATATATTCTACCCTCGACCGGTGAACCTCATTTAAAATTTAAAAGTTCTAGCTCTACCGGTTAGCCAAATATAAATGGTATCACATTTTTTACTTTTCGTACCGTTTTAGTACGAATTTCTTAAATCCTCACCCAAAATTTCAAGATTCTAGCTTCAGCCGTTTCGTCTGGGCGTTGATGAATCAATAAGTCAGGCAGTCAATCAATCTACTCTTTTATTAGTAGAGATTACACCCTCATCGTTGGAAAATACTGCTCAAGTTTTTTAAAAGGATGGGTCGATACCACATGCCCAAAATTCCTAAAATACCACATAATAGAGAGAACACATTCAACATATCTATCATTCGTAGAACTTCTTCTAGTACTATTTTATACAGTATTTTGTATATGAATATCTATTGTAGGTCATCACTTAACCTTAGGAAAACAAAAGACTTAAGACACAAACATGAAATTACTAAACATGTCAAAATAATATGTTTGTTCTAGGAAAAAATCAAATTATTAAATATTTTCCTTCATATATTTATTTGACCTCATCTTAATTTATACTTAGCCAATGACTTTCTATAAAACCATGGAATATTTTCATATCAAAAACTAATATTTGTATATCTTTTCCGCTATAAAAAAGTTTGTGACTTTGACGTTTTCGAATAACATTGGCATAATGCAATTTTTATTGTTGTTTTTGTGGGTGAATTTATGTCAGCCACTATTGGCAGAAATATCATGAAACGCAGTCAAAGACCCCAGCGAAGTAGAAGAAAAAGCAAAGCTATTTCTTTCAAACGAAAAACAAATAATGGCGGGAGTTCTGCTTATGCGTTGCAGTCTCTGTTGGCAACATTTCTGGTGTTTTTGTTGTTTTATTTTTCAACTTCTGCTTCTGAATGCTCACCGAAACAAAACAATAACAACAGAAGCAACAGCATAAAATTTGTTTTTAAGTGTCAGTGAACCCATTTGAGTCTTCGTTTTCTGTCAGTTCAAGCCCAAAGCAGCAGCAGCAGCTAGCTAGCAAGTCATTGGACATCTATGCAGGTGTAGACTCGTTCATCGCAACGCTTGCGGGGAAAGGGGGTGGGTAGGTGTTTTCTAACCGCCAGAGATGCTAACAACAAAAAACCGAAACACAAAAAAAAAAGACTGGCAGCAGCTCAATAGACTATTTAAACATTCATAGCCACAAACAGACAAACAAATAATCATCATAGCCATGAATATGTGGTTCACTCACTCACTGATTGTCATTCTTCGGCTAACTGTCTTAGTGACTCACTGACTGGCTAACTGAATGACATTGCTGCATAAAAGCTCAATGACCTTTTCTTGATGTGTTTGTATGTGTATGTAGCTTTATTTCCACAATTTTTGTGTGCATTTGTATGCTTCGGAATGTGTAAGTCTGTGTATTGCAATAGCTGGGCGTTGAGTTTTACAAGGAAATATAGTTTTGTTGGTTGATCTATAGTCAAATTTCCCAGGTTTACGGGACCTATACTGATTATTTTCCGTATATGTGTATGTCTGTCACATACCAACTTTCTTTCAAAAAATTGGTGGTAAGGTTATATGGTATTGATAATTTTTGATAGGAAGGTTTGACACCACTTGAGAACCTCAAAAAATCAAATAGCTTAACCCTCGAAAATTCAGAAAAATGGATGAAGCTGAGAAACTTGGGCCAATATTGATAATTTTGGTAGGGACATTTTTTACTCGTAAAAATGACGAAACGGCAGAAGCTAGAATCTTGAAATTTTGGGTGAGGGTCACTCTTGGTCCAAAGGTGACAGATAAGACTGTGTTTTTGGAAATTCATACTAGAACGGTACGAAATGTTCTAAAAATACTAAATATGATATCATTTGTATTTGGCGAAGCGGTAGTGCTATAACTCTGAAATTTGGATTGAGGGTCATTGATGGCGTGTAGGATAGATATAACAAAAGGTTTTTGGAAATTCGAACTATAAGTATCCGTAAAGTACTAAAAAGTACTAAATTTGGTACAATTTCGTAACATGTGAACGAAAAGAACTAAAAACTTGTGGTTAAAACTTGTTGGTAAAAAAGTGTGGTTTTGGTTCATGTATACAAGAAGTACTAAATGTAGTACAATTAGAATTTGGAGAAACGTATGGAACTGGAATCCTGAAATTTGAAATTACATTACCGTCGGAGTGTAGTATTAGATAATGTACGTAGTTTTGGAATTTTTTTTACATATGTGTACAAAATTTGATACAATTTGAATTTTTGGTGGACCGACAGAGGTGGGATCCTAAAATTTGGAGATAGAATCTTTGTGGGGGGGTAGGTTTGGGGTTATGTAGGAAGTTTTGGAAATTTGTACTATTGTGTACTAAATGGTATCAAATTTGGATTTGGGTGAACCGATAGAGCTGGAGCACTGAATTTTGGAAATAGGGTTACTGTTGGATTGTAGAATTGGGGTATAGATGTAGTTTTGGAAATTCATATTTATGGGTACTAAATGATACTAAATTTGGTACAATTCGAATTTTGGGTGAACCGATAGATGTGAATTTTGAAGTTGGGATCATTTTGAAAATTGGGTTAGTCTTGGATTGTAGGATTGGGCTATAGATGTAGTTTTGGAAATTCATACTTGTGGGTACTAAATGATACTAAATTTGGTACAATTTGAATTTTGGGTGAACCGATAGAGGTGGGATCCTGAAATTTGAAGTTGGGATCATTTTGAAAATAGGTTAGTGTTGGATTGTAGGATTGGGCTATGGATGTAGTTTTGGAAATTCATACTTGTGGGTACTAAATGATACTAAATTTGTACAATTTGAATTTTGGGTGACCGATAGAGGTGGGATCCTGAAATTTGGAACTAGGATCACTGTTGTGGTGTAGAATTGGGGTATTTAGGAAGTTTTGGAAATCTGTACTAGATTTGGTACAATTTGAATTTTCAGTGAACCGATAGAGCTGGAATCTTGAAATTTGGAATTAGGATCACTGTTGGTGTGTAGAATTGGGCTGTGTATGCTATGTTTGATACAATTAAAATTTTGGGTGAACCGATAGAGCTAGAATTCTTAAGTTTGGAGTTAGGATCATTGTTGGGGTGTAGAATTGGGGTATATTGGAAGTTTTGAAAATGTATACTAATATGTTTTAAATGGTACTAAACTTGGTACAATTATATTTGGCTGAAACGGTCGGGCTGAAATCCTGAAATTGAGAAATATTATTTCTATTGGATTTATATTAATGTGTACTAAATTTGGAAAAATTAAGATTTGGATTAACCTACAGAGCTGAATCGTGAAATTTGGAACTAGTTTTGGAAATAAGTTCTTCAAGAGTATGAAAGGTACCGAAATTAGTAGAAAAGCTAGAAAAGAGAACAAATGAACTAAATGGTACTAACATTTTAATTATGATCAATATTGGTGTATAGTGTGATTAGCTCTTCTGACTATGCAGTTCTCTGAAACTTTGGATGCCATGTTATATGAGGGCAACCCTAAAAAGTGGACTAATATTGATAATTTTTAGTAGAAATATTCCTTACGTAGTGAGTACCCAAAATACCAAATTAGAACTGATTAGGTTGAAAAGCGTTCCCAAGCCCCTCTAAAATACGGAATATTGGGAGGACCCTTACGTGAGTGCAACGTCGAAATATGGATCAATGTTGATATTTTATAGTAGGCTAATTTTTTACTCAATGAGAGAAACAAAACGTAGGGGATGCCATTATATTCAAATATTGCGAGCCACATCGCAATTTCAACAAACAGACGGACGGGCATGACTAAGTCGACATATAATTTTATTCTGATTTAGAATATAAACATTTTATGGGGCCTCAGGTGAATACTTTGATGTGTTGCAAACGGTTTGACAAATGTAATATAAATTAATTTGCCAGTATCGGGCAGACCCCAGGCATACGTGCTCTTTCGCTTGATTAATATCTCCCCTCGCACACATACAATGGAAGCAACTGAAAAACATAGATACACACACATTGACAAATGTATGAGAAAAAAATGTTACCCTCTGTCCGATGCTGATATACTCTATACCTTGTAGGATAGCCCACTTATAGCGGGACCCTCCATTACACGATATTTTTGGGTATTTGGACAGGCGTTTCAAACAAAATTCATTCAATGATCATTACATAGAAAATTTCCCCACGAAAAATTATCAGTATTAGCCCATGTTTCTGGACAGTCCCTACATCATCTGCAATTTGGTATTGTGGATTCTCACTGGGTAGAATCTTCCTTATAAAAATTATTAATATTAGTAGACTATTTCCCCCAATTCTTCGATATTTTGAGAGATTGTGCACGTTATTCAACTGATTTGACTCTAATTTGAGTCATGTTGTCATGTTGTTTCAAACTTCCTACAAAAAATTAAAAATATATTAGGTTGGGGAAAAATAAATCCATTATCAAACATTATCGAACATTATCCATTATCGATCAAACATTCTCAAATTTATGCTCGTTGGAAGGGTGACACTTCGCAGTAAAAAATATTTTGCCATTTTTTGTGCATTCGGTTGTTACAGGGTTTTAAAAATGGAAGTGAACATAGAGAAAATTCGGTATATTTTACAGTTTTTTATTGACAAGGGCGAAAATGCAATTCAAGCGGCTGAAATTGTGGATGTTGCTTATGGTTCCGATACTATAACAGCCAATTATGTACAATATTGGTTTCGTGGATTCCGTTCAGGAACTTTTGATGTTAAAAAGGTGCATGTCGTCGAAAATATCGATAAAAAGTGAGAAAAGTTGACCGGCATGTTAGCAGTCCTAACATCGCCCAGTAGATAAACATCGATCATAAACTGTTTTAAACCATTCACAATTGACCAGAAACTGCCAGAATTGGCCAACAGGAGAGGTGTCGTGTTTCACCAGGACAACGCTAGGCCACACTCATCTACAGTGACTCCCCAGAAACTCGGAAGTTTGGTTGGGAAGTTTTAATGCATCCGCCATACAGTCCGGATTTGGCACCAATCGATTATCACATTTTTCTATCTCTTTAATGATAAAAAAATGGTATCAAGGGGGATTGTGAAAATCGACTACTACAGTTTTATCAAATATAGAGCAGGACTTCTATGAGAGAGGCATTATGAAGTTATCTTTAAAATGACAAAAAATCATACAACAAAACGGTGCATATTTGGCCCAAATCGAATATGTTAAATAAAATCCTATAGTTCATATTATTACGGCACCGATACATTTTCGGTATTTTTAGAATTACACCCACAATATGTACAATATTGGAGGGTAAAACACAACTTTTGGTAAATTATCTATCCATTCGGTTGGTGAATAAAAAAATCTTTCAATAAATTATTCGATAAGTTAATATTAAAAATAGCTTCTATACAAATGATCAGTTTAATATCGGTATGTTGAATTTCCTACGCCAAATTTCCAACCTCAGCATCTGTAATTTGAAACTTTATTTTTCAGATCATGAACCACATAATACCACATAAAGTAATAATGTAGCCCATATATAAAATTCCCGACCCGTTTAAGGCATTTTGAAGGAATACCACGTGGTGGAGGGTATAAAAAGTTCGGCCCAGCCTAACTTATGACGTTTTCACTTGTTTTTATTAGAATGCAAAATCCTCAGAAAGAAATTTCAATGCATCTTATCTCCACAAAAATCCCCCATCCACAATTTCCTGACTTGTATACATGTTTTTTTTTTAATGTTGGTCACAATTTCCGAGAGGAAGGCGTCAACAGGTAGTAGTAGCTACCGCGCAAACAAATCTACATACATCAATAATCAAATCAATAACAACAAAGCAAAAGCATCATCTCGACCATAAACGACATAAACAAATTTTGAGGTGAAACTTTCGCCATTCGGTTGGTGGTGGTCGGTAGAAAGTATTCGCATAAAATACTACAGCAACAAAAATAAACACAAAAACAGAACTTGCTTCTTTCGATCTCATATTGTCATGGAAGTGCAACTGATTTTCTGGTGCATCCATTCGCACATCCATGTACCACTCCGTCATTCATTCATTTAATTTCATCCATCGTCCATGGTTGGATGCCACCATGCATGACTGAATGTCAGTTGGCTGGCTGAATGTCTGGTTGAGTAGAGAAGTTTGTTGTTATTTTTTATAAGATTTTTCGTCTGTTGGAATGAAACCAACAACAACATCATTGGCAATCAGCAACATCAATGTTTGATGCTGAGATGCTGCCCCGCTCGTCATTGGTAATAAAGATGAAGATGATGGTGATATTGGCAAGTGCAGTGCAGTGTATCATCGCTATGATGATGATTATGTGCAAAAATTTCACCATTCATTTACTTCCTTTCTTGTCCAATGATTTATGCACATCGTTAAATGCTGTTGCAGATTTAGCCGAAAGAAAAAGAAGAAAAACTCCCGTGATGTTTGTTGCTGTTGTTGAGCTTAACACAAAACCGTAAGTTTTTCACACTCCTATTTTGTGGCCAAAAACAGACAGAAATTATAATGACACACAACTGTCATCATCTCGCGCCGGCATAGCATCTTGAAGATAGTGTGGTTGTTGTTTTTTCTTTTTTTTCCGACCATATTTGTTTTTGGGCTGGCTGGCGGACTGACTGACTTGTTACAATAATTAAATACATTTTTTAAGTGCCAACAAGCGAGCGAACATACCTTTGTTTTGTTTTCATCAGTTTGTTTTGGGAAATGCTGATGGCAAAGTGACAATTTCTTTTCACAGAAACCACAAAACATCTGTCGGTCACTTTTCCTGCGGATGAATTTTGCTCCGAAAAAAAACAAAATGATGACAATAATTCAATTTTTGAAAAATTTCTTTTCTTGTGAAAAAAAATTATGATTGATGTGATATTGGCAGAATTTGTATAAGATAATAAGTTAAATGTTTGTTATTATAAGTAATTTAATGCAGTTATAATGTTTACACAAAATATGAATACCGTAGGACATACTGAAAGTGAGCCAGTGTGAACCAAAAAAGAAAAACCATAAGTTCATCCTGTCCGAATTTTTGATTCACTGCACCACGTGTTGTGCATTCAAAATTCCTTTATTCGGCCGGGACATTTATATGAAGACTACGTTATTGAATTATGTGGTAATAGGTTGATCATGCTCCGAAAAAATAGTGTACCAAATTACAGACACTCAGGTTCAAAAACTTCATCTTATCGAAAATTAAACGGAATATTTTTTAAAACATATGTTAATGTTTGAATGGAATTTTTTATTCGACAGGAATCCGATATGCCACTACAATGGGAAAATGGGCTTCAAACCATCCTCGGCCACGTGTTGTACATTAAAACTTCCTTAATTGCGTTATTTGGTAGTAGGTTCATCATGCTATGAAAAAATAGTTTTCCAAACTACAGACACCTTTGCTTACTTACGTAGCTGGCTTGTTACAGAACGGTTGTTCCATAAGCCGAGCCTAAAGAAGATTTCCAAGCGCGTCGGTCTTGTGCGCATCTCCTTCAATTTGAAAGACCATGTTCAGTAATGTTGCCATCCACTTGATTTTTCCATCTAATTCGTGTCTTTCCCCTTCTGCGTGAATCATCAGCTTCTTCGCTTTTATATGTCTTTTAGGCTGCGGCATCTTCATCCATTCTCACAACATGACATATCCAACGTAGTCGCTGCAGCTCAATACGTCTAACAATGCCAATATCCGAAAATAGCTGGTACAACTCAAGGTTCATTCGACGGCCATATTTACCGTCAACGCAGATCGGCCCATTGATCTTTCAGAAAAAATTTCTCTCCAAGAGCTGTATCATCTGCTTGCGTAAGTACCCTCACTTCAGATCCATATAACAGCACGGGTAGTATCAGCGTCTTGTAAAGTGTGAGTTTGGTATGGCAAGAGGTGGCCTTGTTTCTAAACTGCTTACCTAGACCACAGTAGCATCTGTTGGCCAACACTATCCCTCTCCCAATCTCAAAACTGATGTCATTAGTTTTATTTATGGCGGTACCAAGATATATAAAATCTTTGACAATCTCGAAGCGTAGTTCTCAAGTCCCACAGTTGTTCCAAGTCTACTGGACGTCTTGCGCGTTGATACCATCAACTTGGTCTTCTCGCCGTTTACTGCCAGACCCCTTGGATTTTACGGCTCTCAATGTTCGACCCATTATGTCATGTCATTTTGTCGATTTCATCGGAGTAGACGAGTAACATGTGTTGTTTGGCGTACATAGTGTCATTTCTGTTCACCGTTGCCTTTCCAGCAGGATGTTAAAAAGGTCACAGGACAAACTGTCACCTTGTCAGAATCCTGGTTCGGTATTAAGGGGCTCCGAGAGGTGTTTTCCGACTTTCACTGCTGACCTTGTGACACTCAAAGTTATCCTGCATAGCCGTATTAAGTTTGCAGGAATGCCAAAGGCAGACATGACTTTAAAAACCTCTGAACGGGTAGCGCTGACGAATGCGGCTTTATAGTCGACGATTAGGTGGAATGTGTCGATGCGTTTTTCTTTTCCAGGATTTGGCGCAGAGTAAAAATCTGGTCAATGGTGGTTTAGTCAGGTCTGAAGCCGCATTGGTATGGTTCAACAATGTCACTGACCATTGGCTTCAGTCGTTCACACAGCACGCTGGATAGCACTTTATGGATGAAAGGAGATATATTAATCTATAGTTGGCATATATCTCCTTTTTGTGCACGGGACACAGGATGCTGAGGTTCCAATCATAGGGCATGTATTTCTCTAGCCAAATTGTACTAATCAGCTGGTGCATGCTCCTGACCAGCATCTGACCACCAGTCTTGAATAGTTCGGTCTTGAATAGTTCGCCTGCTGTTTTTTTATTCTTCAGCCGATTGATTGCTATTCTGACCTCATCTATTATTTATCTATTATTGGTTCTGTGGTATCCTCTTCACCCCTACTATTTCATACCAGAAGCTTTTCGAAATGCTTCTTCCAGATCAACACGCTGTCTGTATCTTCCACCAGATTTTCTTCTTTCTCTCTAAAGGAGGATGTCTGCACCAAACCCTTCGATTTGGTGTTTTACCCGTTGGTAAATTTTCGGACTTCGTTCTCACTCCTGTACATCTCAATTAGCTCCCGCTCACGTTTTTCTTGTTCTTTCTTCTTTTTTCTGAAAATACTTTTATCCTCTCTCCTTTGCTCCTATATTAAGACGAGTGCGAACCATGGCTGCTACAAGGTAATGATCCGAATCGATATTCGCTCCTCGGATCGATCGAACGTCTAAAACACTGGGTGAATGCCTTCCGTCTATCACAACATGATCGATTTGATTTCTCGTCTTTTGAGATGTTTGCACCTGGTGCCGCTAACTACCATGTTTTTTGCCGCCGCGAAGTCTAATGTTTCTTCATGGAGGCTGAATTTTCCGACGGTGGGACAAAAAATATTTTCCGAGTTTTGCATTAAAATTCTCAAGCATAATGTTAATGTCATGGCCAGGGTAGCGGTCATATGCTGTTTCTATACAATATGTCTTTGGTCTGTTCATCTTTTTCTTGGGTCGGAGCATGGGCACAAATGAGACTGGTGTAGAAGAACTTCGCTTTTATCCGGATTATAGCAATTCGCTCATCTACTGCAGTGAATCTGCAGACGAGGTCTTTTATTCTCCTCAGCCAAATTCATGACTCGTTTCATGGCAGCTATAATACAGTTCGTAATCATCTGATTTACTTACGCCAGTCCCTTTACATCGCTTTTCCAATAAGGCAATAATATCGGCATTCTTGAGTACATCCACCAAAGTGAAACCTGCGCCTGTTCTGTACAATATGCGCACATTCCAAGTGCAATTTCGCAGATGGTGGTCCTTTATACGTTTGAGGGGGTCGTCAACCATGGGGTGTTTTGGTTTTCTTTTTCGTTGCTTTTTCATACTATTATTTTTTCCAAATGTGGGCAACTAATACTGACGCCTCAGCCTTTTTTTATAGGTGAACTCGCGGCACATATCAGCTCACTATTGCAACGGGTGATGAAAATTGTTATCACAGGGTGCACCACGGTGTACGTCATATGGTGACTGTGGTATGGTCTATAGTATGGGGAGTATGTACAAACATAAACCTACGTAGAAAATTGTACGCATAAATATGTTCTACCCTAAAAGGACCCAGAGAAAACCGATATCTCTCTTAAAACCACTGTGCTTTCTATTTACCGATAATATAAGTTCATAGATTTTTGAACAGAACTTTCTTCTAAAATAATAATTACAACAACAATACTACAAATGCTTGAAAATGGCTGGGGAAATACCAAATAAAAATAGAATACAAATTTCAAGAAGAAGAAGCAAACAACACCAACAATCTCCAATCTCAGTAAATCAAATATGTAGCTGCTGCAGATAATTACTAAAAAAAGAAATGTAAAGCCCAATTAATGATGATATTCCACAAGAATTCGAGAAAAAGCAAGAAGTAGATGAATACTCAGACAACTGAAGTTCTCAACAAATAATCGAAATTCCAGAGTAACAACTCACAGCAATGTAAAAGATTTTTTGTTTTTTGTGACGTTAATCATTAGAATCGCATTGATGATCGCGGTAATCAGATGTATACTCAGTTAACATAATAATCTCCAAGACAAAATAAAATTCAATTTAAATTTAATTGAATTTGGTTTGAAGTTTGAAATAAATTGTGTCACTCGCTATACTCTCCAACTCCATGGAGAATCTAATCATCAAATGGAATTTGTAAGTGTTGAATGTGAGTTTGTGTGCGTGTGAGTTTTGTGTGATTGATAGCTGAAATGAGATCTATGTTGGAATTGAAAATTACTATCGGATACAACAACTTTGTTTCAGTATCAATATATCGTTAAGAATTCAAACATGACCATGTACGGTGATATATAAATGATTAATTATACGAAGTTGGAGGGAGAAGTACAAGGAAATTATAATGTGATGCCACCAGAAAAAGAAGAAACAGTTGTGTTTAAGAAAATAGCAGTGAATCTGGATAAAGAGAAAGAACACTATGTAATGGTAGAGAGTGGGGTCGCAAATTTTGTGGCGAATACAGTCCAGGCTCCGAGGCAGGCTCTACGACAGAATAACGGAAATTAAAAACACCATCGATTGGGTCTTTTATATAGGGACATGATAAATTGCTGCCAGGAGAAAACGTCCGATACCAAACTATAGACACTTAGGTTGGGAAATTGGTACAAAGCCAACCGCGATTTGGGCCAAAACCCCAGACAGCACAATAAGCCACAAAGGGCCAACACCAAGCCGCCGGGCTACATGTTCTGACCTAGGTGCACCTGAGGTACATGCTACCGAAGAACTTTAAAATTTTAAAATTTCCACCAGCTCGGTATATACTGTAAATACAATAGCCTCTGTCCAACTTCATAACCGACGCTACTACCATTAGAACTATAGTTGCAGACTTTCTGCAATAAAAATAAATAAAAGTGACTACGAGCATCATCACATTGGCCGTCACGTAGCCTTCCACCCACCCAACAACTGTCCCGCAATTACGAAACTACTACCATGAACTAAGAGCTGTCAATAATGGAACCATTCGTTCAATCGATAGTAGATCTGAGTTGCTATCAGTATTATGGCGTTCTGTGTGATGATGCAAATCCATTTATCGAAATTTGTATTTTTTTATCTTTTTAAAGGCCCTCTGCTATATATCTTTTCACAACTGTTAATTACTCAAGATGGACAACACTGCATTCATTTTGTCTTATTTTATTAATGAAATAGCTTAAAGACTACAAATATATCAGCTGTAGAAACCCAAAAAAATCGAAACATATGATTAAAAAAATAATAAAAAAAATTGATTGGTATGCTACAGACAGACATACAAACAAACGAACGAATGAACAATTAACGAATGACATTACTAACCCAGTGTCCCACATAAAGAAAGCTTTAAGCATTCATTGGAAATCATTTTCATATAAAATGATGATTGGTTGTGGTCGACTTACGAAAGCACTTAAATACGTATTTAATTAAGAAGGTCTCTTGTAGAGATGAAGATGGAAACCTGCTGACAGATACAGATAACGGGCTGAGGATCTGGAGGGGGAATTTGGAAAGCTTCTGGTATCAAATAGTGGCGGTGAAGAAGATACCCCAGAATCAATTAGAGATGACTGTATAAAGTTTATACCACGTAACCAAGATGAGGTCAGAGTAACAATTAATCGACTGAAGAACAATAAAGCAGCAGGTGCCGACGAATTACCAGCCGAACTATCCAATACCGGTGGTCAGATGCTGGTCAGGAGCTTGCACCCGCTCATTTGTACAATTTGGCCAGAGGAATGCATACCCCATGATTGGAACCTCAGCATCATGTGTCCCGTGCACAAAAAAGGAGACAAAACGATATGTGCCATCTATAGAGGAATAAGTCTCCTTCCCATCGCATATAAAATGCTATCCAGCGTGCTGGGTGAACGACTGAAGCCAATGGTCAATGACATTATTGGACCATACCAATGCGGTTTCAGGCCTTGCAAATCCACCAATGACCAGATTTTCACTCTGCGCCAGATCTTGGAAAAAACCCACGAAAAACACATCGACACATTCCACCTATTCGTCGACTATAAAGCAGCATTCGACAGCCTTATCCGTTCAGAGGTGTTTAAAGCCATGTCTGTGTTTGGCATTCCAGCAAAATTAATACGGCAATGCAGGAGAACTTGAACTGCTACAATGCAGTTAAAGTCGGAGAAGACTTCTCGGAACCCCTCAATACCGAACGAGGATTCAGTATGTTACCTGTTCAACATCCTGCTTGAAAAGGTCATACGAGATGGAAATGTAAACCAAACAGCATATGCTATTCGCCTACGCCGATAACATCCATATAATGGTTCGAACAATGCGAGCGGTGACAGCCACCTTTTAACGAATTGAGAAGGAGTCTGCCAAAGTGGAACTGGCAGTATATGGCGAAAAGACCAACGCGCAAGACGTTCAGTAAACTCGGACCAACTGTGGAACTTGAGAACTACTGCTTCGAGGTAGTCAAAGATTTTATATACCTTGGTACCGCCATAAATAAAACTAATGACATCAGTAGGCCTATTCTGTAACTTTTTAACAACATTCGACATTGTTTATTTTACAACAATTTCATTTGTTTGTTTTGTTTTTTTTACAATAACAAAAGAAAATTAAACAATATCGAATGTTGTTAAAAGTTACAGAATAGGCCTACTGTTTTGAAATTCAGACGAGAATAGTTTTGGCCAACAAACAGAAACAAGGCCACCTCGCACCAGACCAAACTCAAACTCTACAAGAGCATGGTCACTTGCGCAAGCAGATGAGGCAGCTCTTGAAGTTTTTGAGAGACAAATTCTCCGAGAGATCTATGGACCGATCTTCTCGATATCGGCATTGTTAGACGTATCAAGCTGCAAGGACTACGTAGGCTAGGTCATGTTGTAAGAATGGATGAGGTTGTCCCAGCTCAAAAGATATATAAAAGATGGTTCAGGCAGAAGGGGAAGACCACGAATCCGATGGAAAGATCAAGTAGAAGACAACATATCGGAAAATGGTCATTCAAATTGGATGAGATGCGCAGTAGACCGACGCGCCTAGAAATCTTTTTTAAGTTCGGCTTCTTTAACAACCGTTCTGTCATAAGCCAGCTAAGTAAGTAAGTATGATATACAAAACACTGCTAGTGACGAAGTTGGAGGAGAACGTAGAAAGGGCTCTCCCCTAGGCTTGGGCAAGCCTTCAATTGGAAGTCTGGTCAAGACCAAGGGCAAGGAAAATTATGTGTCTAACGTTGCCGTTAACGTTCCCCATAAAGTATATATATATTCTTGATCAGAAAAAGTGGTTGGTATTGAAAATGGGATATATCGGCTCACTTTTAAGGATAGCCACCATATAACGATACCCACCAATATATACCTACCAAAAATATCAATATCGGTCCCTGTTTCGGTTAACACAATATTCACACACACACAATATTTGTGGCACATTTTTAAACATATTCAACTTTTGTTGTTGAACAACCCTCGTATTTTGTTGTTTCCTATTAGTAATATCGAAAATTGTCTGGAAGTAATTTTTGATCATTGTTGGTATTATTACCTAATCTTTCTAGACAGCTATAGCCATTTTCGGAGGTTCGAACATAGACAAAGCTTAAATACCCATGTATATGAACTGCAATTTGAAAGCTTTGGTAGTTGGAGCTACACACCCACCCACACACATTCTCCAAATGTGTCTTCCCCCACCTTCAAGTCCATGATTAAGTTATGTATTGACGACAAAAATACTTTCAATTTACATTTTAAATTCATTGGTTCGAACTCACTCGCACAAAAATGAACTGCTAAGCGCAAACGCATACCACTTGCTCGGCACTTGACAATTTCATTTTTTTAATGATATTCAAAAACACAATTTTATTACCAATCTGAATGAATTGCGCGCTTGCCCGAAGTGTTCAATGGGTATTTGTTGTCAGCGATTTTCTTTTTTTCAGTTGTCGAATGTGAATGGGATGGATATTTTAATCGAAAAACAATTGAAAGTTCTTATTCGTAAAAAAAAATTCCAAAGTGTCAGGTGGTGAAGTCAGAGAGTGAAGAAGCGTAGGAGAGTGAAGCAAAGAGCCGAATGGCAAATTAAACCGAGACTATAAAAGACCCTCAATATTTTTGAAAGTCTTTCTATAGATTATTGTCAGTCGACAAAGAAAGTGAAGTTGATTTTCTTCATTCGAATTGAAGTAGTCGTCATTTAAATTTATATCATTGATAGTGAAAGAAGAAAGTCAATTGAATTGGTTGGAAGCTAAAAAGAACGTGTAGAAGAAGAAACAAACGCACTATTCTTGCTCCAAACTGCAAAATGCATTTCTTGCATTATTTTTTGTTACTTGGTCTATTATTGGCATCGCAACCAGTGAGACAATGCCAAGCCGCCGCCATGACCAATTGGAATCCGGTAAAACCTCCCAATCCACGCTGGGGTCCAAATATGCATATGTTGAGACAACACAACAGTATGTGGTAACTATTTCACAAATGGTATTTTATCAGCAATAATCGCTTCTCATTAATTTACTGGACTCTGTTCCAGGTCCAGCTTTTGAATATTGGAATGATGCAAATGAGGATCATATTTGGGAGCATAGTGGACTATTTGAAGGTGACATCATGTTGCATCGTGAATATTTACGCAATGGTCTGCTAAATGAAAAATCAACTTGGCCAGATGCCACGGTGCCATTCTATATAGATAGCCAAGATTTCAGTGAGTATTACGAAAATGAATAACAACAATAAAAAAGTGAAACACAAGTTGAGGCTTACAACTAACACGTATGGACAAGACATGAATCAATCCATGAATGTGATCAATCTTCGAATAAGAAGGATATTAGTACCACCAATATATAGGCATGTACTACGTGTAAAAATTTGACGTCACATCAAACCAAGTATCGGTTTTGAAACTTGTTCCCACAAGTAAAAACGTCGTTAAATTACACCGGTCCAAAATAACTAAAACTAACTTTGCTACCAGGACAAGCAGGTTGGAAAATTGGTCTAGGACCTTGAATATTACCGACGACCTTTATATGTGAATAAGTTGTAGACTAACCAAGGCCGCCGTATTCCAATGTACAACTATTTGGTAATGCTAACACATAGTGACGTTGGTTAGAAAATGGTGTGGACCGATATTGGTAATATTTAATAAGAAAAATGTTTAATCCAATGAGAATATATTTATTTATTTATTTATTATAGTATTAACATTGTAGTAAATACAATGCTAATAATAAAAGTATCTAGCATTGGCTACAATGGCCATCAGCTAAATCGGTTGACAATTCTTAATAATTTTATTAAATAGTAATTTTAAGATGACGTATGTAGTTAAATATTTTATTAATATTGACAGTAGTAGGTGATATTAAAATATTCGTTCCATCGTTGTTGAGGTAGTTGAGGCGGGCTCTGTCGAAAGCGTTGCATGTTTCTAAAATATGTTGTGCTGTGTAGACATTTCCACATTTGGGACACTTGTTGTCAAAACTTGTGTTAATGAGATGTTGGTGTGTGGCAATAGTATGACCCATTCGAAGTCTCGAAAATATGCGCACTTGCTTTTTAGGTACATTGGTTGGATAGACGGGCACTATGCAGTTAGGATTTATTTTGTTATAGTGCACATGGTCAAATAACATGTGTTGTTGTTTAGCATTTTGTTTAAGTTTGTGTTTTATAAATGTTTTTAAATCTATTTTTTCGATTATTCCATCTAACAACACTGGAGCGGTGCAGGCGTACTTTGCTGCTTTATCGGCGTTTTCGTTTCCTTCAATTCCAACGTGACCAGGTACCCAGAAAAGTTTTATGTAGTTGTTCTCGGTTAGCAAATCCCGAATTTTGTTAATTGAAGCCCAACTGTTGTTTGATGTACATAACACCGATTTTAGAACCGATAAACTGTCGGAAATAATTATTGTTTCTTGTTGTGAATGGATTGCAATATTGATAGCTTCTATAATGCCAGCAGCTTCGGCCGTGAAGATAGATGAAAAATCAGCAAGGGTTTTAATGGATAGAGTATCGCCATTGGAATCAACAACTGCGTATGCGGAGACTGAGTTTGTTTTAGAGGCATCAGTGTATAAGAACTGCCAAGACGAGTGCTGCAAGGAAAAAAATCGAAAATGGTGTGCGTATATTTCGTTTGAAGTTCCATTTTTTCCTAGAATGCTGAGAGATGTATCGCACGATTTGTCCGAAAAAAGCCATGAAGGGCATTTAGGTTTAAAACATGTAACCTTATCCCTAAAGTTTACTATGTTATTCCTAATAGAATAGTAAACAACTGATGTTTTTTTAGGTTTTCGTTTTGTTTTTAAAATTTTCGATACATCAGTGTTAATAACGGAAGACTTGGATGACAGGATTTTAGGCAGTAACATATTCCTAGACTCGAGAATTCTATGCTCGAGAGAAGGCAATCCAGATTCAATCAGTAAGGTTTTGATGGGAGTAGTTCTATATGCGTATGTGCTGGCCCTGATGCTATCGTGGTATACGGCTTTAATAAGTTTCAAAGTTGAAACAGGACTGTCCCCAAAAAGGTACAAACCGTAGTCAATTTTGCTTAGCACCAATGTCTTTACCAAGTAAGTAAGGGTGTTGATGTGGGCGAAACTTTTATGTGAAAGGTACTTTATAATGTTTAAACGGGGTATAAGGTCCTTTTTTAATTTAAGTATGTGTTCGTTCCACCGATAGTTTTTTTGAAAAATTACACCCAGGATCTTAAGCTTCTTGACGTAGGGAATGCTAACACCGTTGATTATTATGTTGGTGGGTTTACAGCTATGCTTCCGACATATATGTAGAATTGAAGATTTTGTAGGAGAGATTTTGGCACCAGATGTTTTGGCCCAAGTGTTGATATCATTTATAATGTTAGAAAATTGAATGTTGGCAGCATCGTTATCTTTATTCGAGCTCAGAATGTATAGGTCGTCAGCGTAGAGGCAATGATATATTTTAGGATATTTGTTTATGATGTTGCTGATTTGGTTAAAGGCTATTTGAAAAAGCACTACCGACAGTGGTGACCCTTGAGGTATACCATTATTCATAGCAAACTGGTTTGAGTAATAGTTATTGATTTTGACTTTAAAAGTGCGCCCAGTCAAAAATGACTTGATGAAATTTAAAATTTTCCTTCCAACTCCCCATGATTTCAGCGAATCTAATATTATATGTATACCGATGCGATCAAATGCTTTTTCAAAGTCTATCGAAAGTACTGATGTGTGACTTCTTGCTGATATGGATTTGGATGCATAAAAGTCGATGTGTAAAAGTACGTCTGTACAACCTTGGTTTGCTTTATAAGCAACTTGATTAATAGAAATTAAATTGCGAGCATTCAAAAACCATGATAAGCGGTTGGAGATTATCCTTTCCAACAGTTATTGTTACTGCCAAATCGACGGAAAAGCGTTTCTAATATCACCAAAATATGATATGGAGTAACACTATATGGCGGCCATACCTCCGAATATTTGGAGGGTACCAATATATGGTATATATATCAAAACGTGGAGCGATAAACCCCATTTGCAATATTAAACGTCCTAGCACCTGAAGGTGGAGAAAATTAAAAAGTTTGCAGTTTTCTTAAAAAATCGAAAAATGGGATATGGACTTTGAAACGCTCAAATATGGTCCTTATTAAAATGACGCTTTTCAACCACATATGAGTTTTGGTCCATTGTCCTTTTCCAACAATTTGGTGTCGATTTAGATCTGTCTAAACCCGCAAAGTTCTATATATCGATCTACATATGTATGCCCTTTAGGTTAAGGTATCTTCAGCAGCCAAGTAAGCCTTCCGAGGCCAGTGATCCATTGTAGGGTAGAGGTTAAATAGATGTTAAAAATGATAATGGGATCATCGGAGAAAAAGGTCCGAGTGTCTATCCCGACTATACCAAACATTTGAGTACAGAGTAGGTGTTCGATACCTTCTTCATCTTCAAATAAATGATGTGGAGAAGTTGTAGACTAACCAAGGCTACCGTATTCCACTTTGCAACTATTTCGTAATGCTAAAAAATTGTGACTTTGGTTAGAAAATTGTGTGGATCGATATTGGTAATATTTAATAAGAACGATGAAAATTTTTTGAGAAAGTTTGCAATTTTCTTGAAAAACGAACACCAAAAAATTGGATTTGGACTCTGAAACCCTCAAATAGGAACCTTATTTAAATTACGCTTTTCGACCCCATATGATTTAGATATGTCTAAACCAGCAAAGGTCAATATATTGATCTACATATGTATGCCTATTAGGTTAAGATAAGGTATCTTCGGCAGCCATATAAGCCTTCTGAGATCAGTGGTCTATTGTAGAGTAGAGGATAAATAGAAGAATGGAAGAGGAAAAATATTATAATGGAATCATCGGAGAAAAAGAAAGAGTATCTATCCCGAATATACTAAACAGATGAGTACAGAGTAGGTGTTCGATACCTTCTTCATCCTCGATTAATGATTTAAATCTCCTGGACTTTGGTGCATTATGGTGTAACTTAGATATAATTTGATATTTAACAATATAAATGTATATATTTAATACAAATAATTATATAAAAAATACGACCGCCGGTTTTTCTATTCCTTGGAAATATTTGCGCGCAATTATACGTTCAAAAATTTTAGTTATTTTATTGAGAACAAAAATTGATAATTTTGCTTACTTACCATTAATCTCTGCAATGTTGCTTCGTCTTTTGCAGATGAAACCCAAACGATGACCATATTAAGGGCCCTAAAGGAATATCACGACAAGACATGCATACGTTTTCGTCCATACGAAAAAGGAGATAAAAATTGGATTGTTTTTAAAGGCAATTATTCGGGATGTTGGTCCAGTGTTGGTCGCAGAACTGGTGGACAAGTAAGTAATGAGCTGTAATTAAAAGAATTTTGCAACAATAAATAAAAAATTAAAATTCTTAAAATGTTATCTTTCAAAGGTTTTAAATTTGAATACACCCAAATGTGTATCACATGGTGTTGTGGTTCATGAATTGTTGCATGCTCTGGGTTTCTATCACCAGCAATCGTCAACCGAACGTGATGAATATGTCAAAATCAATTGGGAAAATATTTTGCCGGGGCATGCACACAATTTCAATAAATATGCACGGACATATGTTACTAACTTTGGTGTGGAGTACGATTATAATAGCGTTATGCACTATAGTTCTAAGGCATTTACGAAAAATGGTAAAAATACCATTGAACCTTTGGTAAGTCTTACATAAAATGAAAAAAATTAATATTGTTTTTAATATAAAAAATTGTGTTTCTTAAACAGGATCCCACTGCCAGTTTGGGTCAACGTAAAGGCCTATCGGAAAAGGACATTGCCAAGTTAAATGAAATGTACGAAGAAGAATGTAATGTTTTTAGTATTTTCGATTTTGATCGTTTTGGCAACTATTTAGATAATATTATTGATTATTTTCAAGGAACACTTGATAGAATCTTCGTATAGAATTTAACATTGGTTTTTTGTTGTGTAATACAATCACTTAACATACTTAATTATTTAAAAAACCTTGTTAGAATATATAAATTTAAAAAATACAAATAAAAGTAAAAAATAGACGAGTATCAAAATAAATGCTTACAACTGACTTTACTTTAAGTAAAGGTAAATGGAATTTCAATAATACTTAAGCATAAAAAGAAAATTTACGCAACTCCTCTACAGTGTTACCAGCCTCCTGAAACGAAAAAAAGAAATCAAATAAAATGTTGAAAAATACTACTAAAGTAATTATTTAAGAAAAAACTTACCACTTTAACATCCTCATTATTATCTTCACTCAGCAATTCAATAGCTTCCCTTACATCTGTCGACCACGCCGCTTGCAAAGCTCTTAAACTATATCTACCCAATAGACGTAGTAGCATACAAATTCGCAAACGTAACAAATCATTGTTGCTTTGCATTAACGAACTTAAATCCACCTTTGGTGAAAATATAATCTTTTCCACCAGTTCAGCATTTTCCGGTAATTCTCGTAGAACACAACACAATAATGCCAAAATATTTGTGGCAATACGTAAAGCATGCGAATTTTTAAAATCTTGATTTAGAAAATTAATAAGAAATTCATTTGCCGATAATATCGCGACTGCATCACAAAATTGATTCAGAAATTGTAGATTTAAATGGACCAAGTGGCACACCAGTTCATAGAGACGAGAAATACATTTGATTTCCTCTTCGCGCATATAATTAACCGTACGTATTTGTCGTGGCAATGATGTAATGGAATCATTCGCCAAACGTTCGTAGATTAATAATTTGGAGGCATACATTAGATTAGGAACTATTTTGCAATCAATGTAGACCTAAAAACGAGAAGAAGATAATATAAATGGTTAATGGCATAAAAAAGAAAGAAAACAGTTTGAGTAATTAATTCTGTACGATTTCCTAATCCGTGTCAGAATTATTCGTGTGGTCGGGTAACGATATTATATGTTTTGTACCTCAATATTACTGCAATATTGTAATAATATTTTATACCTTGTTAATTGACTCCATAATACTGAGCGGTTCATTTAAGACAAATGGCAGAGACAATAATTCGGCCACACTTTCTATTACCTTGGGTATGGCTTTAGTATTGCGTAAAGGAGCCACAATAATACTGACCTACAAAATGAAATAAAAAATTAGTATTGAAATAAAAAAGCACTTTTTTTCTAGCGGTTACAATTCCTACCAAATTCTTTTGTTTCAATGAATCCAATTCACCATCCAAGACTTCTTGTATTGTGCGCTGTAAAAATGCCAACCATTCATCACTTTCCATGGGAGGACTTTGAGATTCATCGCATGAATCCCAGCCGGGCATTAGACATGGTGGGGAATTTCTGTAAAAGAAAATGAACATGATTTTGAAGTCATGTTTGGAAACAGATATAGGTAAGTAAACATACTGAGTATTATGTTTCCCCTCCAGTGATTGTATTGATGTCTTAACAGAATTCGATTTTTGTTCATTATCCTGAGACTTATCATGTTCGCCAGCCCGTTTAGAATGTTTCAACTTCTCTGTGGATTCTTGTTTCAAACCCTTTGCCGTTGATGCATCATTATTTATGCGATGTGTATTTTCTCTAAAACAATGATTTTCCAAATGTTGTCCGTCATTTATTTGAGAATTTTTTAAAGTTGTATTATGCTCGTCATTGGTTTGTTGTAAACTGTTATTATGTTCATTGAAATTCTCAGCATCATTTGCATCTAAATTTTCTTGTAGTGTGTTTACGACCATATTACTACTATCATTATAACCGCTGGTATTATAATCATCATTCATCATAGTATTGGTAAGTGTAAAATTATCTTCCAAATTATTTAATATCATATTATTGTTGCCATTAACAAAGCAGGTCTGAGAATTTATTAGCGGCATATGTACACCGGGTATTTGCAACATCTCACCACCCAAAACGTGTGGTCTTGGTAGAATGGGTGTAGATTTCATTTCATTTGGTAAATTTTTTGAGATTAATTTATCCCCTTGAAATGATTCATTGGCAAATGGTACAATTATATTATCTTCAACATCTGTTTCCAAGACTTCCATATCACTGGGTGGGATGGCATTAATACTATCGCGTGAACATGTCATATTATCTTGAGATTCATCCAATTTTATAGAACGTAATTTGTGACTGACTTTGACCATATTCAGATTACTAAAAATGTATGAGAAATTAGAGAAGCTTTTAGGATTGTATATAAAAAGGCATTACTTACTTTTCCTTGGACTGACTGGAGGACTTGTTAAGTTTATTTTTTCCATTTTGTGGATTTACAAATGGTGAATTTTCAGACTTGACACCAGCCTTAATATAAAGTTTACCTTCGACAAAGGGATGACAGAGAATTTGAGCCCAACTGGCTCGCATTGTTGGTTCCTTTTCCAAAAGGGCCTGGAAAATAAATAACAAACATCTATTAAAAACTCCCACACAAATTTTTGTAAATGATTAAAAACTTCTGTATACAGAAGGTATTCAAGGCACTCTAAAGGCAGAATAACATTCATAACACTTCTGAAGATCTTCTATAGACAGAAGGCCTTCTGAATCACTTACATAGACAGAAGGCATCCTGAAATCGTTCGTGAGATTATGGAAGATTTTTTTCTATACACAGAAAACCTTCTGAACATCTTCTATAGATAGAAGACCTACTGAAACTCTTCTATAGATAGAAATCCTTCTGAAGCACATCTTTATATAGAAGGAATTCTGCAGCTATTTATATTTATTAGAACTTACGAAGTAGTTCTATTTTGAAGACTTTCTGGTGTTCTGCCATAGGTAGATGACATTCTGAAGCTTTTCTTTAGATAGAGGGTCTTCTGAAGCTCTTCTATGGAAGAAGAAATGCTGAAGCTCTTTTATATATAAAATACTTTTTGAAGCTCTTCTATATACAGATATTTTGTACTTATTTGTCTTCATGTACAATTTCTAAATGGACAATAGTGATCCACCTATACAAGCTTCCACATCTGAAATACCTCCTTTATATATTTTTTGACAAATAATACTCCTAATATTTTCCACTCACCTGCAAAAACGAACGACTATCACGACTCAAATATCCCGGATAGGTGACTTCATTCTTTTTAATGATTTTTATCAAATGCAATATAGAGGTGGTACTAAACGGTGGATGACCCACCAAACATTCATATGATATACATCCCAGCGACCATATATCAGCTTGATGATCATACGGCTTCTCTTCCAATAGCTCGGGTGCCATATACAATGGCGTACCTTTGATGGATGTCAACATATGTGTACTCATTGTCATGTTGCGAGCTAAACCAAAATCACACAGCTTTGCTCGCAACTCTTCATCGAGTAAAACATTTTGTGGTTTCAAATCACGATGTAAAATACGATTTGAATGTAAATAATAGAGCGCGGACACCAAATCACATATCAGTCGTTGTCCTTTATCCTCCCGCAAATAACCATTACGTTCCATATAACGATGTAAATCGATGGTGGCAAACTCTGTGACCACAATCAAATCATGTTTTGTTTCGAAAGATTCTAACATTTCAATGACGTTGGGGTGCTTGAGATGGGCCTGTATTTCACATTCACGGCGAAGGGTTTTTAAGTCACGGCTGGTGCGGCCTCTCTGCAAAATATATGCTAATAAATTTTGTATCCTTTTAAAGAATTGTATCAACTTACCTTTGATATGACTTTAATGGCCACAATCTGATTGTCATCTTTCCGAAGCGCCTTATAGACATGACCAAAAGAGCCCTCTCCCACCATTGCATTGACTTTGTAACGATGCATCCTTACGACAATAAATAATTTCCTCCGCAAATTTCAAGCACCCTTTGTTCTATTAATAGTATCAAGCAAGTGCAATTGGTTTGTCCTATTAACTGCTAACCCATACACCAACAACAACAATAGTCCTTTCTTCTTATGTATTTCAATTTAACATTTTTGTAGCTATTATTTTGAAAATATTGTTTGTGATGTTATATTTTACTTTCAAAATTGTTTGTACTTTTATAATTTGTTTAATTATATCTAGGAATTCGGACAACAAATTAGAAATAATGTCCTTTTTTCACCGACTTTCAAAAACTTCGGCAATCAAATGTCAACAAGTTGTTTTGGTGATCAGCTGTGTAATATAACCATTCACAATAACAATCAAATTAAAATGCATTTCTGGCGTTAGAAGCGTTTAAAGGCCTTAAAATGCCTTTTTAGACCACAGAAAATTAAAATGCGTTTTCTAGGCGTTAGAAGCGTTTAAAGGCCTTAAAATGCCTTTTTAAACAGAAAATTCAAATGCGTTTTTAGGCCTTAAAACGTTTTAGACCACAGAAAATTAAAATGCGTTTTTTAGGCGTTAGAAGCGTTTAAAGGCCTTAAAATGCCTTTTTAGACCACAGAAAATTAAAATGCGTTTTCTAGGCGTTAGAAGCGTTTAAAGGCCTTAAAATGCCTTTTTAGACCACAGAAAATTAAAATGCGTTTTCTAGGCGTTAGAAGCGTTTAAAGGCCTTAAAATGCCTTTTTAAGACCACAGAAAA